>NC_068358.1:54995274-55167774 GCF_020536995.1 Dreissena polymorpha | reverse complement strand
AAACAAAAGGATTTCATACTTTGAATGAGGTATCATTAATGATCCTCTTAAGTGTATGTTCCTGGAGTAAAAACTGGCCCCGCCTCGAGGGATATATTTTAATTTATACATTAAAATAATCTTCTTGTATGAAACCACAAACCCAAGTTTTTGATCGTTTGAATAAGCCAAAGGTCCCCTCCAAGTATGTGTAAATTATGCACTTGGGTTTTGGGGTCACTAGTTTATGATTATATTTACCATAATCATAATATTATATTATAACTAGCAATATTCGTGTTTGAAACTTCAGCTCTTAAGGTATTCATATTAAGTATATTACTGAGGTGTTCTACAAAGTTTTGAGACAGCGAAACCAATAGCTTGCAAACTTGGTTTGTAGCATGATCTATCGTTAATACTATAATAGTTTTGTTCTCCTTCATTTGTAAAAAAAATGAAAAAAGTTATCAAGATCGAACGCATAATTAAGTTTTGAATTTATCAAATATAAGTCTTCTTTACAATCAAAGAACTATTGGTAAATGACCATGTATAAATAAGCCTGTACATGCCCTATAATGGCTTCTTAAGTATTTCATTAAATGCTATTTACCTAATATGTTTATCTTTAAGTTAGATAAACCCACTCGTATCAGAACTGCTAATCGGGGTTTATCATCTACTTAAACAATGCATACGGGTGTATGAATTACTACTTTTAAAGTAAAATATAAACAATTATACAAATTCCAATTTCAACAGACACAAACAGACATGTGTAAAGAGGTTTCAGTCAATGCCAATAGATCCCGGCATTCGCAAGAGTTTAAAAACCTACTAATCTATCGGTACAAACAACGCTGGGCAAGAAAGTTTTGCTATAAAAATAAGGGAAAGCAAATAAATAAAAGGAATAACAATACAAGCCATAGAATATGAAATATCTCAATTAACTGATGATACACCTCAACTACTTGACGGATGAGAATCACCCCTAAATTGTACTTTAGACACGCTTCATGAATGTTCAAGGTACTCTGGAATAGCCATTAACTATGAAAAAAACAAAATTAATTTTGATAAGCAATTTAGTATAGAACTAGATCAATAAAAACTAAAAACAAACTGACCTGGGGAGCCACTACTTTCAAAGTTGTTGGGATTACCTTTGCTATTAACTTAGAAGTCATTGGAATCGTACATGGCTGAAGATATTAGAGTAAATCGACGGAAATTGTTACACACTTGTTAAATCGATAATAGACTTTAAAACCGTTTTAAACACTGGTAAATTGTATGCCGAGAAAGTATGTTGACAGCTAAAAAATAAAGTTTGGCTTGATCTATTAAAAACATATATATTGTATATTTTAAAAGCTGCCAACAATAAAAAGTGATGATATTCTGAATATGCCACTATTTTATAATCGTAATTTAACATTTAAAATTGAGCAATAGTCATATTTATATGAAAAGTTTATATGAAAAAGGTATCCGTTTTAGGGACATAATAATAGAAAGAGATCGTTTTATTCCAGAGAATCTCTGAAATTAGTTTAAGGAACACAGTCATGTTAATTTCCTATTATACCAAGAATTAACTAGCAGTACATTGGAACTTGTAATAACATGCCAAATTTAAACAATAAAACCCATGGGCCTAAATTGCCGAGTTATATAAAGAAAATAGTAACCAGTCCTAAAGAAGACAAACATATTTATAAAATATTATTTCAAAAGAGTGATATCAAACAACATGGAATTCAGAATTTGTAACTATAGATTGGAAAAACGTCTATACACTGGTGTTCAATTTAACTAGGGATACATATATTAGATGTTTCCAGTGAAGAACAATCCACAGAATATTGGGAACAAAATCTCTTATGTTCAAGATGAGCATCGTTGCCAACAATCTATGTACAAACTGTAATAATGAAAAAGAAAACATAACACAATTGTTCTGGTACTGCCCCTATACCGAAGAAAGTGTTCAATTTGCTGTTGAAATCATCAAGAGATGTAGACCTAGTTTACTTACTCAGCTGACATGTCAAGATCTTATACTTGGGATTACAAATTCAAAAATGACTGATATAAACAGTGTGTGCCTTGAAATTAAACGGTACATTTGTGATTGTCAAGAGACAAATAGAAATCCCTCAATATTTGGACTTGTAAATAGCATGAAGCAAACATTTGAAATATACAAAACTACAATAAAACAGAAGAAGAATCGAAACACGGGTCATAAGGCAAACCATTTTCAGACATCCCTTACCACTACTTTATTAATCATAACACCTAAAATATGAATAGTTCATCACAACTGCATTTTGTCAAATCTGCACTATAATGTAATACACACAATGTAACTCAGCAATTAATCAATTCATCTTTCTTATGTGCATATTATTAATAGAAAAAAGATATGCATGCATACAGGTGTTACTTTATTTTTTATAAGTAAACCAATATTGTTGTTTTTGTGTGTTTTTTTTGTAAAAAAGGAAAAAAATATAAGTAAATTTTTAAACATTGAGATATGGGATATGATTGCATCTATGTTAATATCAATTAATGTTAATCTTTAATATGTTAAGTATGTACAGTTTTTTTTTCTTTTCTATTTTTCTAATTTGAAATACGTACTGTATATTAATCTTGGATAACTACTTCTATGGCTATACACACCCTACACGTATGTGTTTATGACTTGCTATGTATGTTGCACGAATTTTACATGAATATTATATGAATGTATCTATTACCATATGGCAAAGAAATAATGTATGCACAAAAAAACAACAACAACAAAAAAACGTTGGCCCACTATATCAACACATGATAGCTTAGTAGACTAATCCTGGAATTCGATCTAGGATAGAAAATCCCACTAAACCCTCGGCATAAACAACGCTGGTTAATTATAACAAACAATGCTACTAGCTTGATATAATAATAAAAGTTGATAGGGTGTGTGCTTTTGAAAAGGGTATAAATGGGTCAGCTAACATGGTACAAGTAGATAAGTGTTTTTTTCTAAAAGGTTGCTCTTTCGGGACTCATATATTTAAATAATAACGGTTGATACTGTGTGTGATTTTTAAAGGATTATAAATGGGTCAGCTTAGTTTGAAAATTATTACCAGCAGACTAGTGGGTTTTTCCAAAAGGTTGTTTTTTTCCGGGATACACATATTCATAGCTTATAATGCTCACTAAGATATTACGTCCACTTGTAACTCGTTATTCTGCAGATCTGCGCTCTTGTTCATGTGATTTCGAGCCCATTTACTTAATATTCGATTGATCGCGCAAAAATTACTTGTTGATCGGATAACACATTGTGCAAGGTAAATGGTGATTGACTTTACAATCAAGTACAGTTTATAACGTAACAGTCATACTGCAAAACAGTCGTAAAAAGGAAATAAATTAAAATGATATACATATGACAACCGACCGTCGGTGTTAAATAAACAAATACTCTTGATAGCGGGATCATATGGTGCTTGTATTCAGTGGATTTGTTCACTTTTTGATAAAAGCAAAAAGCTTGGCACATTTGAAGATAAAAGTATTTTATTCAATTTTAGCTATGGACCCATCTCCAATCGTCAAGATGGCCACCATTTTCAAGATGGCCGCCAAAATTTAGAAAATTACATGTTACTGCCATATTTGATTAAAATATTCTGTTTTTGGCATATAAATTAGCTGTTTATGTTATGAATTAATAAAAAAATGTTTCTACATGAACAAAATGAATTAAATATTGCATATAAGTCAAAATGGCTTCCAAAATGGCCGCTTAAAGTACCAAAATAGGATTTTCCTACTCCAATCTATAGTTTCAATATTTATTGAACGTATGCAATATTAGCGAGTGTTTTTATTTTTTGTATTTACAGAAACCTTCATTTGTATAATATTCTCAACATATTTTTTCAGTCCTTAAATAAAGAAATAACTGCATTCAACGAGTTCACACTTCCAGACCTTATAGCTGCCTTGCAATCTAACCGCGGTCACATCATCCACCACATATGGTCCTTGTATTCAATGGATATGTTCACTTTTTGATAAAAGCAACACACTTTGCTCGTTGGTAGTTTAAAGGTTTTAAGACAAAATAGGTTATGGACCCAATTTATATTTTCAAAATGGCCGCCATTTTCAAAATGGCCGCCATTTTCAAAATGGCCGCCAGCCTATCAAAAAAGGGAGAAAATATCGAGGTGCTGATTTTTTGTTGTGATCAATTACAAATCAAATGAAATATTAAAATTCTTCATTACTAATTATGCTGATAATCAAAAATCTTTGCAAGAAAAACATTTTTTATTAGTATTTTTTTAATTTTGTCCTTTTTGTAAGGTCAAAAGGTCAATTTTTTTTTTTTTTGGGGGGGGGGAAGTATTATGCTTTTTTGGCAAATATTCATTTACTTTAATAATAAATACATCCATAAAGCAGATTATCATGGTCCGAGAGCCCACTGGTGTTTATTGAAAGTTTTTAGGCCAATATATTTTGTGTATATTTGAAAAGATAATTTTATTTCCTTCCAGAAAACCTATTTGTTAAGTGTCACAGCCGTGCATATCTATGATTTGTTTTGGGTAAAATCACTCAACATCGAATGTTTTCCCTCTGATTTCTGGAATATTTAAATAAATAGACATTTTCAGTCATTGGAATTTAGCCAATGTTTCAGTTTTCGGGTATTAAATAGGTATCAGAAACCTTTCGGGTAATTCAGTAAAAAAAAAAATTCCATGTATTTTTTTGAAGTTAAAAACCACCAAATTTCGCATTTTATTTTTGCAAATTTGCCCATGTTTCAAATTTTTATTTTAATTCTGCGAATTATTTTACCAAGTTAACAATTTCCAACAAATTTATCTAATTAGTGTTTTAAAAACGCACATATGGCCTCCTTGTTTCATTCCATCAACGTTTTTTTTATCAACATCTATTTGTGATTTTGGGTGGAAATGAATAAAATCACACACAAAACTGCTGATTTCTGGAATAATTTGATTAAAAGGGCCACATACTAAAAATTGACAGACTGACTGACAGACAGAGCGCATTCATAAGCCCCATTCAGTTTCACCGGTAGGGACGATAATTGTTTGATTTTCATGTGAAATGTTGATAAAAAAATAATATTTATTGAAAGTATATGTAGTTAAACTAATGTTTCATGTTGATAAGAATTGTGCGTTATAAATGCAAGTGGATGTGTGTTCATGAAAAACAGTACATGTATCAACTATAGTAATTTATCATGTATATAAAGTATGTTTAATGTCTAGATGAAATTTAATAACTTTTTGAATTTCATGCCAAATGTTGCTACATGTTACAGTTGTGTGACATAAAATGTTAGTAGATGTTTTGTTTATAATGATACTGTAAATGTATAAAATATAGTACGGATTTTTACGTTCCGTTACAAAGTATTGTAATATATCAAGAAAGTTGTTAAAAGGACCAAGTGGCCCTTTCTCAACCTATTAACACTAATATCAATACATTAGATTATTTTTAAATTGAAAATGTTATAGGGCATATTTTAAGCAATGTTGGATCATTTTAAATGTAAGCAGATAGATATTGACATTTGCATTGTTGTATGAAAACCGCACAAATAAATCAGGTGAAATTACTCAAAAAGCAAGAAAATGTAAAAAAGTTAGAGGATTTAAACCTTAAAGTACACTGTACTCATTGGAATGTTTTGTTTTGAGCTATAATATACGCATATGTACAAAGGTGAACATATTTTTATTATTTTCGTGATCACATGTGTTATAAATCTAACTATATCAAATTATTCCAGAAATCATCAGTTTTGTGTTTTATTCCGTATATTGTTCCTGAAATCTCACTAAACGTCGTCATTCAAAAAAGTTCATGTTTCAATTAAATGAGAAGACCCTTTTGTGTGTTTTTAATATAATAGTAAGACTACTATTTTGAAAATTATTTCAGTTTAGTAAAAATTCGAGGAACTATTACCTGAAAAATGGACTAAAACAGCTAAAATAGTAAATATGTAGTGGTTTTTAACCTACATAAACTGTAACAAATAGTGGTTTTGATCTAAAATAACACCGCGGTCAGTTCATTGTTTGTTTAGAGTGATCTTATATGCATTGTTTGTGTAGAGTAATCTTATATGCAATTGTATATATGCGAACAATATTTGATTTTTATAATAATCACATGTCTTATAAATCTAATTAAATCAAATTATTCCAGAAATCAGCAGTTTTGTGTATGATTTTATTCATTTCCACCCCAAATCACTAATAGCTGTTCATAATAAAATTGTCGTTGTTGGAATGAAACAAGGAGGCCATATGTGTGTTTTTAAAACACTGATTAGACAAATATGTTGGAAATTGTTAACTTGGTTAAAGAATTGGCAGAATTAAAATTTGAAAAATGGGCAAAATTGCAAAAATAAAATGCGAAATTTGGTGGTTTTTAACTATAAAGAAATACATGGAAAATTATTTTTTACTGAATTATCAGAAAGGTTTCTGATACCTATTTAATACCCCAAAACTGAAACCCTGGGTAAATGCCCATGACTGAAAATGTCTATTTATTTAATTATTCCAGAAATCAGAGGGAAAACTTTCGCTTTTGAGTGATTTTACCCCCAAAAATCATAGATATTAACGGCTGTGACACTTAAAGCCGCCCGAGTTGATGTTGGCATATTTCCCATTTTTGTTATGTGTCGCACAAAAGTCATTATGAGTACAAATGTGTTTGTATTTATGAAAGATGTGCAAAAAATTTGGTAAAAATCGGTCAAGAAATGACCAAAGTCAGTACAAAGATAGGGCTTTTCAATTTCTGTGCATGAACAGAAATAATCTAAATTTTAAACACGCGCGGGTCACATGTTAAACCACGTGACCATCGCATATTTGTTTACAACGCCATTTGCATGAATAATGAATAATCATGTCATTACCCGTTTACAACGGGACAAGCAAAGAGACAGGACATAGCAACGTCATGTTTTTGCAGCGTGATTTTTTTGTAAATATCTATGCATATTACTCGACAAATTTCAATAAACTTTCATCACGCTTGATAAAAACTCCTTTTGTTTTCAACCCACAAATCGGCCTTATTGAATTCGCTCTGATCTGAGAAATCGTTTTTATGCAATCAGCTTGCATTCTGTCTTTTTACGAACATTATATTCAATACACAATGATCCTCGTTTATCCATTAAGACAAAACATGTTTTATAATCACTTTGCTAGGGCTGTCCGTAGACATAGTTCGTTTGTAAATTGCTTGTGTTATTTAGTAGTTCTTCTTTGTTTTAAATGCGCGGTAGTGGAAATCATGTGAAATAGGCGCTCACGTGACCCAAAGCGTGCAAACGTCACAGGTTAATAATAGTCTTGAGGATTCCGTTATTTACATGATAAGGTTTCGCATTTGTTATGCTTTTGGCATTTGTTGGCACAATTTTTGCGAAAATCTGTATGAACGAGTTAAGCTTAAGAATGTATCTGACGAATACTGATCAATTCTGGTCAGTTGAGATAACCGAATTGTTGTGAGAAATACCAACTCGGATGGCTTTAAGAAAAGGGTTTTCTGGAAGGATATAAAATTCTCTTTTCAAATATACATAAAAAAATTGGCCTCAAAACTTGCAATAAACACCAGTGGGCTCTCGCACCATGATGATCTGCTTTATGGATTTATTTATCATAAAAGTAAATGAATATTTGCCAAAAAAGCATAATATCCCCCCCCCAAAAAAAAAGACCTTTTGACCTTACAAAAAATACAAAAATAAAAAATGTTTTTCTTGCAAAGATTTTTGATTATCAGCATAATAAGAAATACAGTATTGTAATATTTCATTTGATTTGTAAAAGATCGCAACAAAAAATCAGCACCTCGATATTTTCTCCTTTTTTGGATAGGCTGGCGGCCATTTTGAAAATGGCGAGCATTTTGAAAATGGCGGCCACTTTGAAAAACATGAATTGGGTCCATAACCTATTTTGTCTTAAATACTTTAAACTACCAATGAGCAAAGTGTGTTGCTTTTATCAAAAAGTGAACAATTCCACTGAATACAAGCACCATATGTGGTTGAGGATGTGACCGCGGTTAGATTTCAAGGCAGCTTAAAGGTCTGGAAGTGTGAACTCGTTGAATGCAGTTATTTCTTTATTTAAGGACTGACACAATATGTTGAGAATATTATACAAATGAAGGTATCTGTAAAAACAAAATAAAAAAAAAACAAAAAAAAAATCACTTGCTTACATAACATACGTTCAATGAGTATTGAAATTATAGATTTGAGAAGGAAAATCCTTTTTTCGTACTTTAGGCGGCCATTTTGGAAGGCATTTTGACTTATATGCAATATTTAATTCATTTTTTTTTTTCATGTAGAAACATATTTTAATTTATTAATAACATAAAATATGTAATTGCAATGTAAAAAATAGAATATTTTAATAAAATATGGCTGTTACATGTAATTTCCTACATTTTGGCGGCCATCTTGGCGGCTGTCTTGAAAATTGCGGCCATCTTGAAAATTGGAGATGGGTCCAAAGCTAAAATTGAATAAAATACTTTAATCTACAAATTTGCCAAGTTTGTTGCTTTGATAAAAAAGTTAACAATCATTTCAGCATATGACCCAACTATGAATAATGTACTACGTGAAGAAAAACACAATTAATACAACAACATGTAGCATCATTATGGAAACTTTAATTAAAATTATCTATAATGTCTTTTATTTATAGTTTAAAGACAATAATGCTAAGCTCAGTTTAGTCTTTGAACTATCGTATATCATGTTAAGATTTACAACTTCTGATAGAGTCTTGTGTCAGGGTGTCATGGACGTAATGTCCGCCAAGCGACCGGGAGGTCACGGGTTTGATCTACACTGTGGGAGCGTTCTTTAGAGTTCCCCCCCATAAACACCAAGAAAACGATCTCGAGAGCGTATCAATAAGCCTGTGGCATCGATGAAATCGAGCTAAACTAAATGGGTTAAAACTTTAATATGTTCGAACAAATTGCTTATCGAGCATATCTGCGTAGGGACTTGATTTATCAATACGTTTGGATATTCTTTAAGTCGCCATCGATACAAAACACTGCTGTCCCAGAGTTTGGAGTAAAAGAGGCACACACTTATAAATGAACAAGAAAGTGAAAGCGAACATGTATCTTAAGTTGCATATTTATCATTAGTTTTTTTTAGTTTAAAATGATTTTTTTTTTGCGACTGTCTAAAAATATGTACTCTACATGGTTCATTTTATGTAATATTTTAGTTTCTAATTATATTTAAACAAAGTTATGAACTAAGATAATATTTGTGAAAATAAATATGGTGAAAACAATTGAGTATTTTTCTCCGAAACCGCAATTATCAATAATTTAATATTTGGTTTGTAACATACAGTTGTGGTGTTCTACTTAGTTTGTTTACAGTATTATAAATACTCAAAATCAACGAATATTTCGCAAAAAAAATGTCGTAAAAAAGTAAACCTATAAATAATCGTGTTCCTTATAGCAATAGTCAAACATTCAACGCTAGATGTTGTATGGTAACATAGATTTAACGATATTCAAAAGGCTCTTTCTTATTTTTTGTGCGACAATATATTCCATGTTAATTTCCCGCCACGATATCCGAACTCGATCTTACATTACAAGCGAATATGAGACTGGCTTCGGGAAGCGTCTGAAGAAAGACGTTTTCATGAGAACTATGTCATGCTTCCGAAGCTGCCCGAAACTAATATCGCCTTCGCGAGTATGCTCGGATATAGTAGCCGGAAATTCACATGGAATATATGTTGATACACAAAAATCAAAACAAACATTTTGTAGCAAGTTAAATCTATGTTACCAGACAACATCTAGCGTTTTAATTTTTGCTATTGCTTTAAGGAACACTGAGTTTATGTGTTTTACTTGATTTTTCGAAATATTGCACGAAATATTCGTTGATTTTGAGTGTTTATGGGCTTTTAGATCGTGTCACCGTGGCAAACAATGGGAACGACCCTATGATCCACATGATTTATATAGACGTATGTAGTAAATAACTTAAAAACAATTCTTTTAATGAAACAAGATGTCCCAAAGCCTTGATTTTACATGGTATTATGAGTTATATACACATATAAAGAACATAATGATACCAACCTCTTCTCTTAAACCCTAGAGATCGCTGGCTAAATATTTGTTGTCGTATCGTACTGCGATTCGCTACAAAGTTTGTTAACATCGCGATTGATAAAGGCTTTTAAACAATTTCTCCTTTATACAATCAAGGAACAGTGATTTAAGAGTTTGTATATAACAAAGCTTAGTGTAACAAAAAAGTATCTGAAACAAACCAAGAGGTGAACTATTTAATTTTTCAAATTATACATCTGGGGTTAAAATAGGCCCTGCCCGGGGATAAGGCAGTAAAATGTTTTAAAATTAATTAATATTTGGTATGTAACACCAGTGTTTCTTACTATTAGTGTTAAACTCATATCACATGGGTGATCGCTCAAGGACCATCTTGTAACTCTTTTGTAATATTTACCACACTCGTGTTGTTTCCTGTGCTTTCAGTTTTATCAATACATCATCTTCTGTGTTGAAAAATTTGTAAGATGAATATGAAAATGTTCCTTTGACAGTCACTATTTATATTCTTAAAACGTAAACAAAGTATTGTATGGAATGGAATTTAGGTAAAAAGAACATCCTTTTGTATGACTATGCCATAATTATTGATGGTACTTTGAATGTGTATGTATAAACATGTTCATGTTTTTTTGACACGTACATCGTGCCTTATGACGAATGCATTTTTACATTCGGCTTAATGGTATCATTTATGTATACAGATGAAACATTCTTGTTCGTAAATTGCATGCTGGGTATGTTAATGATGGTTTGTGCAGAGAGACGTTTGCAAAAGGCGCAGTGCATTATGAAATCAAACATTGATGCGTTGAATAAATTAACGCGATGACAAGATACGAGTTTCATACAAGCACACAGAAACATACAATTATTTATTATATAATGATGCAAATGACAGTTGTTCCGAAATGCTACGAACCACTACGGAAATTAACGGCGTATAACGGAAAGTGTATAAATTGTATGTGTATAAGTTTACTTAGAAATATGTGTTTTCATCTACATGTATCGACATATCTTTAAAACAATGTGTGAGCCGAAGGCGTTGTCTATCGTCCGCAGTTCATCCTCCATTTCTTTTTTGTCGGGAGATGTTTCTCGGCTACCTGCATGGGATAGAATGAAACGTAAAAATAAATGTGTATTATCGCCCATGTGAGTCGCCCGTGTTTCGACCGTGTGTTCGCACGTGAACCTGACCTCGGCCGCCGCGCTTGTTCCACCGAGGAAACGCGCGGCAAGCAGGCCTGCCGAACGACTCACACACATATTGGGGAGCTAAGCTTTGCGAGATTCGGATATTTGACGTCGCTTCGTAATTGTGTGCGTGACTGAGGATTCCAACGCGTTATACGAAATAAGTATTGAATATAATTATATTCATTATTGTTATTGAGAGTAAAATAAATAAATTTAAGTTATGTCCATTTTAAGTGGTGCATACGGAAAACAAAGGGAGCATAATTCAATTGTTTTAACATAATGTTTCAGCTTTTGGATTGCACTTCTTTGTTTCGCTTTGGAGACCCTGCTTTTCGAATAATAAGAGATAAAAATAGCCACTATACTGAAACTAATCTGAGACATACTCTTGAAAGATTTACTTAAGTTACATTTCTTTTATTATGTTACTCACTAGAACGAAAATGTAGAATTTTCTATTTTCAATATGCTGTAAGCTAAATTCAAATAAATTGTATTCATTAAATATTCAAAATTGACAGAAAAACTATAGTGTAAAGATAATCTTTACGCATTCAAATCATGGACGTTTTAGTGCCGCTGTGGTTTCAATCTAAGGCAGCAATACCAGCTGTGCAAGACAAATCAATACACGTTCCCACAGTCCACTCTCTTCACTTTCAACACAATTAGCACAGCCAGATAGACTTGATCTGACACTATTGATATATATAAGCACTAATGAACATTCACGCAATGCACCCAGTAATTGATTTGTAGTGTTGACATGCAATTTGTGTTCTTCCTTAAATGAAGGTAATGAAATTGTTCCCTTTTGAATTAGGTTTGAATGTGGTATTTTTGAAATACTTCCATCTGTTATCCGCCTACCAGTCCAATGTGATTTACTAATGAGTCCGTGAGACAAACAACGTAACATCTAATTGCCAGTTAATTGATACAAAACAATCTGCGCATGCGAGGGCAGATGCTATTTGTAGATCCCTCAAGATTAGAAAAAGAGCATCCTTAATAAAAGCATATCATCGAATGTATTATTAACAATGAGCTGTTATAAGTAAAAATAAAATCTGAAAATTCTTCTGTTTTTTTTTTAAATACTCAAAGGATTCGAATAATCCAAACCATCACAAACATATTTCATACTTCTTTCATACCTGTTTGTTAAAGATACGTGTTAATATTTTCTCGCAAATTCTTAAGAACAAACGTTAAATATGATGTAACATAAAGTTTATAGCTTCTGGTTTCCCTTATAACAGCCAGCCTCATGTATGTCTTATATCATTGACGTTAATGTAATATCGTTCGTGATTTGTGGTATTATCATAAAACTTAATAATTATGTTCGCCACAGAAATCTGGTAAACGAGTAGGATTTTCAAAGATTAACTATAGCTTGATATATATTATTCACACGACCTGATCGCAAGCCACATTTATTGTTATTATCAGTATTGTCCAAATACAAAAAAGTAACAATACTACCCAGTATGCATGAAAGTTAAATTGACCAACGCACTCTTACGTATTACCGTGAATAAGAAGATTTAAGCTTTAACATAAAATATGCATTTTAAACATTTTTTTAATAATCATCAGTCCTTTTTAAGGATCTTAAAAGCCCAATCCGACAATTTCTATAAACTTTTGCAATTGAAACTGGCCGTTTTCCTGCATAAATGTTAGATGCTTATAATGAAACATTTATTGAACAATGGGACAATCAACGTGTTAACCATAAACAAAAGTGTCTTTAAAGCGTTCATTTTATTGAAAACAAACATCGCAATTAGCATATAACCTTATGCTTAGTTCCATTTTACTACATTATACCAATCTTTTTATATGATTAGAACCATTTAAAGCGACATGACTGCCTATAAAATCACTTAACTCAATCAATACATTTATATGGAACGCCAAAACTGCCTTTTGTTGAACAAGACTGATATGTTGGGTTAAGTTGACCTCTGTTGGGTTAAGTTTACATTATGTTGGATTCATTTGACATTATGCTGGGTTAAGGCGACATTATGTTGGGTTAAGTTGGCATTATGTTGGGTTCATTTGAGATTTTGTTAGGTTAAGGTAACCTTGTGTTTGGTTAATTTGAGGTGGCATTATGTGTTGTTAAATTGACATTATGTTGGGTTAAGTTGACATTATGCTGGGTTAAATTCGCATTATGTTTGGTTAAGTTGTTATTATGTTGGGTTAAGTTGGCATTATGTTGGGTTATGGTGTCAGTATTTTGTGTTAAGTTGTTATTATGTTCGATTAAGTTGCCATTATGTTGGGTTAAGTTGGCATTATATTCGATTAAGTTGGCATATGTTCGGTTAAGTTGTCATTATGTTGGGTTAAGTTGGCATTATATTCGATTAAGTTAGCATTATGTTCGGTTAAGTTTCCATTATGTTGGGTTCAGTTGATATTATGTTAGGTTCAGTTTACATTATGTTGGGTTATGTTTACATCATGTTCGGTTAAGTTGCCATCATGTTCGGGCGTCATTACGTTATGTTCGGTTCATTCGGATCTCCTCGGTACAGTATTCTTAAAATGGCGGATCGACTCACACGTGCGCTAATAGAGATAGGACTTTCTGATCTAATTGCAAAATTTTGCAATGAAAAAATTGACGACGAAACGGTATCAAAACTAAAAGCCCAGTCTCACTATGATGCCGGTTGAACCCCGGTGCGTGATCCGGGATCTACCGGGATGAACTGGGGCTCTACCGGGATGAACCGGGGCTCCGCCGGGGACGACCGGGATAAACCGGGGACGACCGGAAACAACTGGGGCTCCACCGGGAAAGTATTAAAATGTTTAATAACTTCGGGATGAACCGGGAGTCACCGGGAATGACTGGCAACAACCGGCGCGGCACCGGCAACGACCGGGACGGCACCGGGAACAACCGGGACGGCACCGTAGCTCCACCAGGGCCCATACAAACCCTGAAAGAGCTACGGCAACGCCCCGGTTGTTGCCGGTGTTGCCCCGGTAGAGCCCCAGTGAATGCCGGCAAAGTCACAGTATAGCTACGGTACATCGGTAAACCGGCGCTCTGCCGGGACGCCACCGGCATTCACCGGGACTCCGCCTGGGCATTACCGGCGACGACCGGGGTTTAACCGGGGCATTGCCGTAGCTCAGCCAGGGTCTGATGCCGGTATAGCCCCGGTGAGTGCCGGTGGAGTAACGGTATACCGGGGCTCTGCCGGGACGCTGCCGGCTTTCACAGAGGCTCCACTTGGGCACTTCAGGCGACGGCCGGGGCTCTGCCGGGGCTTCACCGGGATAAACCGTAGCTAGTCCATGGTTGACCGGTACTCTGCCGGGTTGTTGACCGGCTTCAACAAGGGCGGCACCGGTAAATAGTGTGACCGCATTAAACATTTTCTACGAATCATCCCGGTTTTCGCCGGTCGACCGGCGTTAGCAAACCGGGATGGGCCGGGGCTCTACCGGCTAAAGTGAGACTTGGGCTTAAGCGACACCGAACTAAACCGTCTCGGGTTGAATACGATTGGAGATACATGTAGACACAGATTTCGTGAAAAAATCAGAATAAATCGAAGATAACGTTATGACAACCGAACATAATGTCAACTTAACCAATTATAATGTAAACTTAACACAAACATAATGTAAACTAAACCTAACATAGTGTCAACTGAACCCAATAAAATGTCATCTTAACCGAACATAATGCTTACTCAATCCAACATAATGTCAACATAACCGAACATAATGTCACCTTTACTCAACATAATACCAACTTAACCCAACATAGTCACTTTAACCCAACATAATGCTAACTTAACCCAACATAATGCCAACTTAACCGAACATTATGCGAACTTAACCCAACATAATGTCAACTTAACCAAACATAATACCAACTCAAGCCAACATAATGCCAACATAACCGAACATAATGTCACCTTAACCCAACATAATGCCAACTTAACCCGACATAATGTCACTTTAACCCAACGTAATGCTAACTTAACCCAACATAATGTCACGTTAACCCAACATAATGCGAACTTAATCCAACATAATGTCATCTTAAAAAAAAAGGCAGTTTTGGCGTTCCATACATTTAGCATATTATCGCGTTGCATTTCTGTGTAAGCTGATTACGAAGAGCACACGGTATATAACTGGCATTCGGTAGTACAGATTTGAGTATTACAGACCTAAGTGATTGATTAATACATCAATTTCCGTTAGTTTAAAGCATTATTCATGCAATCATTTTAAGTAATTTAAAAATGTTCGTTGACTTTGAGTATTTATGTTACTGTAACGATTGATATACTTAATCATTTTCTTACTGTTAATACATGTATCAATATCCTGCGCAGGAAATTCTCTGACCCGGCCCCACCCCAAACCACATAACTTTGACTCAGGGGTCAGATCAAATTTCCGTCGATGTCACCGTCGCACATATGCTCATAGCTACCATGTGTGTAAGTTTTAAGTTTCTAGTGCTAATAGTGTAGGAGGAGGTAGTGGCCAGGGCGGACGGATGGACGGACGGACGGACGGACAGACGGCGGAGATAACCTTATAATTCCCACTTTTTCTCCGAAAAGCGTGGGGATAATCATTCGTTTTGATCATTTACAAAATATAGTCCTCGGAACAAGATTGTTCGAAATCTATTTTATGGACCCATCACATGTCGGGATTGATGACATGTGCAGCTACTTATTGCTGCCAGATGAAAGGAATGCGATATAAATGTTTTCAAGCCAAGACAAGTGTACACAATTTTAATATCGATACGTCGTGGAAATTGCCAGGTTAACAATCATTATGCTTATTCAGATTTTATGTCCACGTGCACATTGAATTCTGCAGATATCCTTGTCTTTCTTGTCATGCGTTTTAGCCTGTGTCAGCTTTATTATTTTAAAATCGCACAGCAATTATGTGCGGATTGAATACAAATATTTTTCAAGATAAATGATGTTTAACTAAAAAATATAATAAGTTTAACAATGAAGCCATCATAATGCAAATCAGTTGTAAAGATGGAAAATAATTGTAATTTTATCAATATGACAACACAACGTCAGTACTTAATAAGCTACTCATCTTGGTGTACTAAGTGTACAAATACACTACTACTGACACTTAAATCATTATGGCTGCTTGAATTAAAACATCAATTTATTTTTTTGTTAAACTATAATAAGTCCGTTGTTATTTTAGTAATAAACGATTTTACTTAATGCTAAGACTGACAACAACCGCAGTCTTTGAATATGTAAGCATGCATTGCCTACCATGTTGAATATGTAAGCATGCATTGCCTACCATGGATTTGATCGTAGGGGCTTCTTGTCCCAAACTGTTTTGATCTTTTTGAAATTTGCAATCAATATCTAAACTGTTTTATAAAAATAGCTTAAGAGCAAAAAAATATGTTTCAACGACAAAAAAGAATGGAAGCGAATGTTTTGAGGACCATCCAATTTAAGAAAAATACGGCTTATAATATACGTTCTTTAAGTTAAACAGATTAATGTCAAAGTTGTATTTACCTTTTTCACGTAAGTAACGTAGATGATATTGATGTGAACAAAATAAAGACATATCACGTTAAAATTGTGGTGTCAACCGTAGTTAATGCTTTAAGACTTCTGACTCCTATGGATTAGTATGAAATAAGTCCCTGTTGATACTTGTAACGGTATACGTCGAAGTAGCATGCTGGTTTGTTGAGAATTTTATCCGCACAAAAGCTCGTAATGCAAATGAAATCTTCTATGAAATCAAAATTCCGAGCGCTTTGGTATTTGATATAAAATATCAGATGGAGGTCATGTACACATGTGTTTTAATCGTGACCAAAACTGGACAAGTCCCAGAGATAACATGATTTTTTTTTATTTAAATTTTTTGACAATTTTATTAACGTGTTTGAGATTTTACGTTATTTTGCTCGTTATTGTAACACAATACTAGAGTGATATCACTTTAACAAACATGGCAAGCAGCATGTTCACTTTTGTAAATAGATAATATTTTGCTGATTTGTTGATATCCTCATAGTTATCTTTTATTTTCAAACAAATAACATCATATGTAGACTTCTGTCAAAATTATCTCCACAATGAAGAAAATATATACATATGTACATATCTGAGCATATGAACTAATGGAACTCTATATATTTTCATTTCGTATTCCGGTTGAAAACCGGCATAAATGGGAAAGCATGTTAATCACATTCTTATCATTTAGTAGGAAAAACAATGAAACTCTAGAAACTCTTTCAACAGAGAATATGTGTGTACTGTCCATATGGTGCTTTAGTTACTTACGACGCCATTAAAAACACAGAGTCGTATGTTCCTACCAGATGTTATAAGTAGTCATATACATATGCTTATAAATATGTGGTGCTTATCATTCTCCATATTAAACATCATCGTCGACTAATTGAATTACTTAGTAATATGAATATGCTAAGGCGTATGATCTTATAAATCGCGGACGGCAATGGCATAAAATGATTTTATCGGGAATCGACGGCAAGTTAATTTCACTTATCCGCTCTGTGTATAGCGAGATCAAACTGCAAGTTAAACACATGAGGTCACTTTCAGACCTATTTAGTAGTAATGTCGGACATTACAAGGAGAAATAACTTTGCCGATAATGTTTTCTCAATTAATTAATGATATAGAATTTAATTTGCAAAACGGAATAAACGCAGGGATAACGTTAAATCAATTGTCTATTTATCTTCTCCTATTTGGGGATGATGCTGTCATTTTCTCAGAAACTAAAGAAGGACTTCAGGAATCGTTGAACAATCTAGAATTATATTGCAACAAATACAATTTAACTGTAAATATTGAAAAAACAAAAATAATGGTATTTAGAAAAGGGGGACCGCTAAGCAAAAACTACAAATGGACCTACAAAAAGTTATTGAAATAGTTAGCAATTTTAACTACCTTGGTATTGTTATGTCAAGTGGGGGCTCATTTATACCTGCCACTAATACACTTTATGGTCAAGCTACAAGGCCTATGAATTCACTTTTTTGTATAACAAAATATGGAAGTGCCAATAAATGTTATGTTCAAGCTGTTTGATTCATTTGTATTATCAATCCTTAATTATAATTGCGAAGTATGGGGATTTATTGCGGCAACTAATATTGAACGTATTCACATTAAGTTCTGTAAAAGACTGATAAATGTAAAACTGTCAACAAATTCAATGTCACTCTATGCCGAACTTGGTCGATTTCATTTGTATATTGGTAGATACCTACGAATTGTTAAATATTGTTTTAAACTTCATCAAAAGAAACAAGAAAATTGTATTCTTACAACGGTCATCACTATGCAAAGATTAGAAATTGAAACACAAAATAACACTGTTAATTGGTCCTTTAAAGTTCGCAAAATTTTAGACCAAACAGGATTTACAGATGTATGGTTGTTTTCTGAGTCAGTTATAATTGAAAGTGTTATTCCTTTGTTAAAGACTAGACTCAGAGATCAGTATGTATCTGAGTGGAGAGTTAATGTTGATTCACCAACTTCATTACTTTTTTATAAGGAACTTAAACCTGTATTTGAAAGATCTGTGTATTTAGATGTCATTGACAATAAAAAACATAGAAGCATGATTGCTAAAATACGTCTATCGTCACATAATCTGTTAATTGAAACTGGTAGACATTATAACATTATCAGAAATGAAAGAATTTGTACTTTATGTAATCTTAACGATTTAGAAGACGAATATCACTTTTTACTTAGATGTCCATTTTATTTCGAAGAAAGATCAAAATATATATCAAAATACTATTCAATAAGACCAAGTATGCATACATTTTTGAAACTCTTAAATAGTAATAATAAAGGTACCCTTCGGAATTTAGCAATTTACTGTATAACATGTTTTAAGAAAAGAAATAATGTTATTTTTGTTTAACTCTACTTTTACAATGGTTATTTATTAACCGTTTGATATGAAATGAATATACTGTGTTTTAATCTGTTGACGCCAAATTGTGTTGACATTTTCAGTGTATTATGTAATTTATCTATTTATTTTTGCTGTTTCCTCTGTTGTTGTTTATATATAGTTGAGTATGAATACTCAATATAGCGTGTACATTAACACACAACACTCTCACGAGTAATTTATTATTATCTTTATTTATGGTATTTTTTTCACGCATGTATGAATGTTTATATTGATCACGATGAGCTGTTATAAGCTTAAGTGAATAGAATATTTGTTCTGTTCTGTTCTGTTATACAAGAAAATACTGACCTAATATTAATTTCCAGCAAGGCATTTAATGTATGCATAGTTATTTTTAATCACGTCACTTGTAAGACCTACATCAATTAGATACTACAAACTGTGAATATCATTTTCAGAAGCTACATGATATTCGTTTACAAATTAACGTTTGGCTAATGCTGTACAATACTACTTATATTTTATTCTAATAAAAGCGTTTTTTTCCATAACATTTTATTTCTGAAAACATACATTTTACAGTCATACAAACTATCATAGATGTTTGAGAATGTAATCTCTAACAATTGTTACTGAAAAACTGGTTTCAGAAACGAAAGGAGAGATAACATGATTTATAAAGATTTATATACACATATCATATTTGGTGTGTGATATTTTTTAGTGGTCATCATCAAATTGTGTGAAAATCATGCTCATATAGTAAAAGCACACCAGGACCTACGGGTCGACAGATTTATATAATATATTACTTTTAATAGTTTTCCCTACAATCGCATAGATCAGAGCTAAACAATTGAACGCTTAGTTATTATCTAAAAGATTTGGTAAAATAATGCCCGTTTTCACATTGTTCGTAGGAAAAATCAGTGCTGGGTTGGGATGAGCAAATATTGAATGCGCATGTTAAGAGCACAAGTGGTTCAACTAATTTCACACACCTCACCTATACAATAAGTCCACAATGACTCAACTGAGGCGCACATCAAAAGAGCTGTTTCCGATCTCGAGAAAATGCAGACAAAGATAACAATCTGCTTACACAACATAGCTGATCCTACTCTGAGAAACATTGCCAAAGTGCCATTGTAAAGTTGCTGGTTAAGATGTGAATGTTCGTGTATTTCAGGATATTGGGACCAATATCATAAGAGATATCATAGGAAAGGCGGCCTTTGTTTATAAATTTAGGAAAAGACACAGCAGCTGAAACTCTTGGGAACAGCTCCGTTATTTAGATTGCTAAAGACCATGCTATTGATCCTGCCCTTCTGGTACAGTGTTTCCTTGCATCGTTGAAATCTGAGGATCTTTCCCGTGAAGACGTGTTGCCTCATGAACCGAGCCCCCATCCTTCTGTCCTCTTTGAAGCCAAGAACAAACTTCGTAGAGCAGGAAAGCCTCAGTTCATTTAGGTCATTAGAGATCATGCTGAAAAACGCATCAAGTGAGCCTGTGGTGAACTGTATTTTTGACATGGATTGTTACGTGCTTAATTGGGGATCTTTGCGTCATTGATTACCACGGAAAAACGGCGACACATATGACGCAATAGCAGAGTTTTACGCAGATTTCATTTTAAGACATTACGGACATGCGACAGTGGTGTTCATTGGTTACAAAGACGTTCTTTCTTTCAAAGACAACACGCACAAGAGACGAGCAAAAAAAACGTGAAAATTAGTTGCACCAAACAAACAGAATGCTCATGAAAAAGGAGGACCTTTTGATTCATGACAAAAACAAAGCAGGCATGATTTCTCTGATCATCACAGCCCTGACAAAAGAGATTTTATTTGGTTGTATCGCCTGGGGATGCAGACGTGTATAATGCCAAAGCAACAGTGGAACGATCCCGTCATATCATCACAACTGTAATCGGGAGGATACAAATTTTCTTAATCCTGCACCTACATTACTCCGAAAGGGTCAATAAGGCCATTTACTTCCGCTCTGATGTCAACAAACAGAAAAAAGAACGTGCATAATATTAGCATTTTGAAAGAATTTTTAGGAGACGAAGTGTCTTACAAGTTGCTTTTTGTTCATGTTTACACAGGATGTGATTCAACTTCAAGGATTGTCGGCTTCGGTAAATATTTAGTATTTCTGAAATTATAAGCATATTGCTAACATGAAGTCATATTCTAGTTCAATCCTCCTTCCAAACGAGTATCAAGAGAAAAAAACAATCTTGGCAAATACTTGATGGTGGATCTGTGTGCAAGTCGAATGATTTCTTAGATTCACTGCGCCATAATATTTTCACAAAAAACTGGCTCCTGACGAAACATTCCTAACTCCTGAGCGACAAACATCACTTGCAACAGTATGTCATAGCAATCGCGTATACTATCAAATCAGGGTATGGGTGGGGATGGCACATAATATGAAATCAGCTGAAAGGGGATGGAAACTGGAAAACGACCGATTAATTCCAATCCTGACCCAAAGCAATACTGCACCTGAAAAACTATTGAAATCATCCATTGTAACTGTTATGTAGGAAGTAAATCCTCTCGAAGCAGCTGCAGACGACATGGACTTCCTCGAACCGCTGTATTTAGCCCTTTTCAAACTGAAAACTATGACACCCCAAACAGTTCACAAGAGGTCGTTACTGAAGACGAGGAGGGGAAGACACCGACAATTAAGCGCTCCGAGACATATGTTTTGGACAAAGCTGATTGTGTAACAGTTGACAGTCGACATCTGGATTTCATAAATAGTCAAATGCCTAGTGATATCAACAAGTCAATTATAGTGGTCATTGTCTCCAAAACTATGTCGTTTGATAAAATCATCACCTTTGAGCCAAACGAAATGGACATGTGGCCCTTCATATTGTGGCGGTTGCTATTTTCGGACGCCATGTTGGATTTCTGTGTAAAATTATAATCTTATGTCTGATGATCCTAAAGTGTCATTTGACCATCGGAACCTAATAAGATAACTAAACCTATAAAACGTGAGTGGATAATTAAATCGTTATGATCATAAATAGAATTTGATGCCCATCTTGGCAGCCATCTTGAATAGAAGCGAGGTCAATCTTCGGTAAACTTTTGATATGTTATTAAGTGCATTCTACCATACCACGATTAGTCAAAATTCTTTTTGGGGCAATGATTTTAGTATCAACGTGCATATGGACCTGACTACATAATCGCTTTAAGAAGATTTGTACCAAAATAGTAATTGCTACGTATTTAGACCAATCGACAAACAATGAAACCAAAATAATCAATGAGAAAAAGATAAAAAGTACAATTATTTTCTTATGAACAGTCGTTAACAAGTTATTTAGCAATTTATAGACGAGTCCATTGACGTTTAATCTTTCTACATGTGTTCGAAATTTATAAATACTATTTAACTTGAAAAAGTGCAAATTTATATCTCTTTGCGTCAACCTCTCGTGTTAAACCAACCTAAAATATATATAAATTGGTCAGAATAATTAAATGTTCGACGGGACACGCTTGCCATCGGAATGAGGAATCTTGTAGTAATTCGATGAGTGTTCTTTTATATAATGCTATTTCCTAGTTGCGTTAGATCAGACAGACTTATAGAGAACATTTCTATTATTTTGAGAAACCGAAGTAATAGGATTATTCTGAACACAAATACGAGTGTATGGAGAAAACAGGGTACGTCTGCCGTATCGAATTGTGAACGAGCCTCGCTCTGAATGGGGCATTATGCACATGCGTTAAGTTTCTTCCCAGATAAGACTGCGACGTCCAGGCCAGCTGAAATCGGACGACGCATAGAGTGGATTTTTACTTTCAAGATAAAAACGTTAAACGTAAACTCCATACACGCGGGAAGTTTCGTCCTTGAATAGCCTGTGCTGATTGCACATGATTAAGCAGATTCTTTTAGAACTTTGCTCAAATAATAATCGAGCTCAAAATTGTATGGCGGATTCGGTCACGAGTCAAGACATGAACATTCTTAAGGCGCGTCTATACTAATAATCTAGTTTAAGTAAAATCACTGTAAATAAAATGTACGGTTCATATATTATCATTTAAAAACGTATTTAGCAAGACAACATTTGGTGTTTAGATTAAGGTAAAATCTATGCAATTTTTGTCAGCTTTACCCTATAACCTGTCCTAGTAATCCATTATATCGCTTTAGATAAAAGAATAATGCGTAACTAACGACACATCGGTGCATACCTCTCAGACAGCATTATTCGATGGAACGATTTATTTTATTGAAAATCGATACTAATTTGTTTGGCGTTCGTTATAATGTGTACTTATAAGTTCACTTTGTGCCGAAAACTACGGCTGACAATATATTTGGTAACCATTATAATTATTAATTAAAAAGCATTCCTTTTGTTTTGCATCGAGGAATTTTCAACGATTTCTTGCAGCTATGGAATCAACATACAAAGTTAAATTTGTTATTAGTAACTATGTTATTATAACACATGCAAACACCATGTATCTAAAAAAAATTATATGACAACAATAAAATGATCTAACCAAATTTACACATTTCATATTCAACTTATATGAAATTAAGAAAAATATTAAGGCGAAATAGTTCAACGCTCTTGGGTATGTTATTAACATAAAAGAGAGGGAATTAACTGATATTACCCCAAAAGTATATTGAAGTATTGAATCGGAATAATATGTGACAGGAAAATACAAGTCCATACACAATAATTGATAGTTTATCCTAAACGTAATAATAAACGCTATATATGTGTAAAACCATAAACCTATGTAATGTGTATCAAACATTTGAGATTATATTTGGAATATTTGTTGAAATGCCATTAGGATTTAGTTATTGAAATGTTGTTTTTACCTCAAAGTTGCATTAACGAATTGATATTGTACAATTGCTGAGAAAACAGTGAATATAGACTTCACTATACTGAATTTGTTACAAGTCCTTGACATATTTATCCAGAGCTGTATATACACTTACATTTATTTCAATCAATACTATGTTTTCTTTAAATAAAAACAGTAATAGTAGTTAAGTTTGTACTTGATTATAAATTAGGTTATCTTGCATTGACTTAAGCTGTCATTAATCTTGTATAGCAGATATGTTAGTTTCACACTTGAGTCTTTTGTGGCGAGTTCACAAAGCAGCTGCAGCCTAATCAGTCAACTTTGTATTGACGTTTCTTATAAGGTTACAAAATGTAAATTATATTTTATGTTTATAGCTGATGAATTTCATTGCATATTCTCACTTTTTAAGTTAAGATGTCATGACAAGAGTTCATTGTTTCATGTTTATATCAGCGGGGTTTCATTTTTGCATTACTTGTTCTTAAAGTTTTTATTTAGTCGACACGAATAAATGCAAACTCGCAAACACATTTATTTTAACTTGCACGTTTATTTAGTCGACACGAATAAATGCGAACTCGCAAAAACATTTATTTTAACTTGCACGTATCGTTAATTGCCACCATTGGTCAATCTCTTTGTTGATATTATTTTACCATTTTTATAATGATTTAAATTGAGGTAACGTAATCTTTTTGATAATATATGCCAATGTGATAAATTTACACGCGTGTTCACAAGGTCTGAACACACTATGCAAGTTTATGATTTCACACTTACTGTTTTGATAACATGATCGCTTAGTCTTCAATCTTAAAACATAACAGTGATTTTTGTGAACGTCATTGCTTTCCCTTTACATAGGTCGGAGGAAGAATAAAATAACGAATTTCATGAACCGAAAGCGTGTCTTAATGTATATCAATATGATGTTTGTACCGAGTATAGAATTGCATAGCCCAATTATTTAGTATTCGATACTTTCTATATTTGACACTGCGACATTTTGCGAAAGCTAACGTTTTAAGTCGTCACGGTAAAAACAAGTTGCCGTAATAAAACAGTACAGTTAAGCTTCGTTTAGTCCTGTTTTTAAGAAGATACCGAAGAAGAATGATATTCTGTAAGATTAATTTGTTAGACGGCTTCTTACTGATCCTGAACGATGTGATAATTCGTGGTAAATGTATATTGGGTTTGAGTTACCGCCTCGCCTTCTTTTAATTAACTGACCGAGTACCATAACGTACCGAGTCACACTGAAGACGTGCAACTAATCATAACTATAAGCCTCGAGCTGCAAAAAGGGGATATAATGCATGTGCGCAAAGTTTCGTCCCAGACTGCACAGGCTAATCAGGGACGACAGATTTTTATTTTTTTTTTCGTTTAAAAAAGGCTCTTCCTAGCAAAAGTCTAAGTTAGGCGGAAAGTGTCGTCCCTGATTAGCCTCTGCGGACTACACAGGCTAATATGGGACGACACTTTTCGCACATGCATTAAACCCCCTTTTTACAGAGCACGGTCCATATTTTTATAGATGTAAGCAAACTTGCAAATTTGCCTCATTACTTTTTCATCTAACCTGTTTATTCTTAATGCGTCCAGTAATTATGTTTATTTACATAAGATATCAATAATCACACAATATGAAGATGGATTCACTTCGAATATTTAAATTTTAGTCTCTGCATGTCAAAGATCTCTTCAACATGTTATACAAACTCAACATGATGGAGTTAGATTCCATTCGTATAAAACACGGAGTATACGTATGTTGTAATAGTAATTCGAAATTTCATCGCAACCATTGTAATAAGCATTGGTTCACTTATGCACACACATATACGACTATTGATATGGGCGCAAGAACATAAGTCATTTTGACTTAAGAGCTTTTAAACAAATGAGACAGTCCATTTTATTTGAAATTACCTACTTTATCGTATCGATCGGTTAATATTGGATGGGCAAATAAATGCTTTTCATTCGTGAGACCGATGTGTATCCGACAACAAGATTAAACTTTATCAAACCAATTTATCAGTTGAAATCAGAATTTCAGTTTGCAATGTGAATTTTCAGATAGATTATAGATATCACCAGGGAATCGTTTCCATCGAATATATCGTTATTTACAAATCACATAAAACGGTTATCTAATCAAACACTGAATTGCATTCCTCATCGGTTTTCTTTAAACAAAACTCCATGAGAAAAGTTGTGTTATCACGAAGAGATTTTTTTTCGCTTTTTTTAAATAATACGCACAACACGTGAAGTGTTTACTCGAATTCAAAAATAAAACAACATCAGTACTACGCTTGACGAAATGTCCGAGTCTTGAAAGTTTTAGCTTCATAATCTTGAAGATCTGGATTATAATCATAGCGGGAGAAACGTTTCTTTACTTTCAAAATAATAATGAGTCGTGCTCTGTGAAAGTGGGTTTAATCAGGGACGACACTTTTTGCTTTTATGGTATTTTTCGTTAACAGAAAGTCTCTTCTGAGCAAAAATCAGGTTTAGGCGGAAAGTGTCGTCCCTGATTAGCCTATGCGGACTGCATAGGCTAATATGGAACGACACTTTACGCACATGCATTAACTCCCATTTTCACAGAGCACGGCTCATATATTTGGTTATGATCTTTCACTGTAAAGGAATCATGAATATCCCGAAACATTATCAGCAAAGAAATTCTTGTAATACCTCGCAAATCTTTAAATTCAGGAAAATTAACAATTGCCTGTACAATATAGGGCAGTGAAAGCTCAATGCTGAGCATTGGGTTTTAAACCCGTTTAGCGACACCTTACAATCAGCGCATCAGTAAGAGCATAAAAAGGTAAGAACACAATGGACACAATTTAGATTACATGTGTATACAAATATACACTTTAAACGCAATTGGATAATTCTGGCGTCACCGCATTAGAACGGTTTTACCGAAGTTGTACACGTTGAAATTCATGCCGAATCGTACACTAAGCCCAGAAAAAAAAATCACAATTTAAAATTGTAAATAAACGTTAAACTGTAAGCATGATGCATCGCAGCTAAGATAACTACGGGTGACTTCAGATAAGATTGAATCACTTTTTGATAGTATTACCAGTAATAATTTTATTTCGAAAACATTACTATTACTAAGTCCGTTATAACTCCCGTTGCCAGTAATTTGCTGGAGATAATAATGGTTACAGTTATAAAGTTGAACATATTTTGAAATAAATCAGTTATTATAAAAATGCTAGAAGACTGTTGTTATACAATTCTCAAATATAATGTTCAACACAATTCAGTGTACCGGTAGTTTCATAGCGATGTTAATAGCTTTGACAATCTCATTTCGAACTATTCATTCACCGTCCTTTTCCAGTGATGCATAATGCGAGTTTAATTCGAAGAATAATGATGTAATTAGAATAATCGATATATAACGACTCCTCAGCGCATATCTATAAGACATCATTCTAGGACGAGACTTCCTTCCCATTTCCAAGTCATTACTCTTACCTTCCGCAATTAGTTGTCATATGACCTCTCTCAGTGGCTCATATATATACGGAATATTACGCTAGTCAATTGTTCCAAGAGTTTGTATCACTCGAGTGGCTTGTGTGATGACGTATTACACGAGAGGCGGAGCCTCGAGTGTGATGCGAAATAGCACAAGCCACGAGAGTGATACAAACACTTGGAACAATTGACTAGCGTAATATTCCTTTTATTATATACAACAACTAACGAAAACAGTTAACAAATGTATTTTTTACTTTAACAAAACTGACAAAACATTGACTAAAACGGTACGCCATAGTTTATTTAAAACGCGTATGAATACAGTTTATGTAAATTAACGTGTAAACATTCGAACCGGGAAAACACAGGTTTCCGACATGCTTACCTTAATGCCATCGTTAATCCAATTTTTATAACATATTAAGTTTACAACTTTAATCCGATGTTTATAACAAAAACGTTTAAACGATATGCACTTCCACTTCTATCTTCCATGTCGTTATTGAAACTTAGTTTAAAACACACTATTTTATTGTATTCCTATCAAAATATACATTTATGCATGATAAACACACACTCCAAAATACGTTTTTAACACATAGTTTACTGTTAAAAAACTCCACGTCCGACATGTCCTTACAGAGTTTAGATAAAACTATTGTGTTTTGTCACAGAAATGACGTCACACGATGTACTACGTAATATATTTCGTAATATAAAATATTTCTATTTTCGGTGCGTGTAATGTGACGTCATTAAATGGGTCGAAGTAGTCCGGCTAGTATGGTAATACGGAATTGGAAACAGCGAGTAGCGTAATACGGGATGTTTTATTTCAACGATTGATACAACCTTTATTTTGTTAAAAGCATTAAACAGGTATATAATAAAGATAAAGTACAACACGTTTTGTTATGTATTTTTAACAAGTATTTCTTTGAGACAAACGCGTGGTAAATGCTGCTACACATGTTGTACGTTGTATATAAAAAAGATGCATAACACGCATAAATGTAATATATTTATTCAGATTTGTTATATATATATATATATATATATATATATATATATATATATATATATATATATATATATATATATATATATATATATATATATATATATATATATATATATATATATATATCCACAATTTTAAAAGAACTTGATAAATCGTTTTATTATTCAATATCGTTTTGATGTTTGGATGTTTAATACTTATAAGTTGGTTACTGGATCATGGAAATTCTGCAAATTGTATTCAACACCAATAACACGAGGTAATGCAATGTCCATCGATTTGAAATTCATTACTTAAAAATGAAACGTATGGTCCTTGTTCGAATTCAAAACTGGACTATGGTTTGAAACAATACATTGTTGTTTTTAGATAAATATTTCACCACGTGTTATATTTTACACTATTAACAACATTATTTGGAGGTAAAACAACAATATTAAGATGAAATAATTATAAACACAAATTTCATTTGAATTCATTCAATTTACCGTTTTAGTCTTACGACATTGGTTTGTTTGACATTTGCTTTTCACGCGGCGAGATACTCTAAGAGAATTGGGCATGAATGTTAAAACTGTTATAATCATTTTTGTGAGGCATTTTGACATAAATAAATTGTAAACATTCCGTGACTTCGCTTCGTTTTTGCCATCTTTATATGGATGCGTTACCACTCTTTCTGAATATACATGTACACATACACTAAGATAAAGTTCACAGAAGAATGAACGGATTTATAACAAGCATTATTTCATAGATTGAAATACAAGTCATGTTAAACATGGTATTAACTAGTAAAAATATGAATCATCGTGAAATATGTCGTTTCGTTATTTCGTTAAATAAGAACATTCAGACTATTATAAGTTTTGCCAATTACTCAGCTTAATCAAATAATAAGACTCAAGAATATACCGCTCATCTAGTTGTGTAAGTCCAACGCAACAATAACTAAAAACTATTGAAGAGACCAATCATCTTTTTATATGTCATAATACCAATCCGAGGCAAATAAATTATACATTTGTCATGAGATATTATCTTTAGTTTGGCCGTGTGCATTTGAGCATTGATATAAATATCAAATTTAAAATATTTTAGAACAAAAAACTACGGAATCATTATAATGTTTTTCCATTAGTCATTCCTTTATCAGTTTGCGTTTGAGTCATATTTAGATACCTTTTTATAAGTAATTTTTGATTCAATTGAAAATTCGTACAAAGTGGATGTATGTATATAAATTACATGCATTCTTGTAATTGATTTACGCTAGGCGACAACACATACCGTGCAATATTGAACATAAAACAATGATTAAAGCTGTGGTCGATGGTGTGGAATAGTCACTCGTCACTTAATTCACTTCAATGCTATTTTGACTGGCATAAGTGACACTGTGTATTAAAAACTTATACTAAAATCGTGGATCGTTCCTAATAAGAAATTCAAACATGCAATTGCAAGGAAACTGTCTGGTCCTGCTGTTTGCTTATTTACACGTAACATTGGATGGTCATGCAATCGGATCATTATTTTCCATCGTATAACAAAGCGTCTTGTAGCGAATCTCAGTGTTATTTCGAAGTGTGCTAAAAACGGTCGTAGGAAAATAAACAGACTAGAATTTAAAGTGTTTTTGTGTGAAATATCAAGTTTATCCTGTTTAATATATATTATATATATATATTTATGTTTATTATAGATATTCTTTCGAATATTAACATACTCAATTACATAATTGATTCGTGACGCCATTTGACGTTGCAACGTCATTTCGGCAAAATAACAAAATGCGATTGATCATAAACACAAACTAAGCCAATGAAAACGCTTAAAAAGTATATTACACATGTATAAGATAAAAATATATGTAAAGGTTATATTACATGGGAAACAGGGTTAGCATATGATAAATACTTGTAATTCTTCTTTGTTTTAGATTAAACACGAATATGCGGGATATTGCCATTATTTTAATGAATTCTTTTATAGATTTATTTGAGTGAATAAAACAAAACGATTGACAGTAGTCGACATAGTGATGATACTTGATATCGCACTTCCAATATTTAATGGAGTATGTTAATATTCGAAAGAAATTTGTATTCGAAAGTTATATTGTTGGATGATTTACGTTAGTTGCACATATAGTGCATTTCGACCCGCATAAACTAAATTATGGCATAGTTATCCCGTCTCTATTTCCTGATTTTTGTTTGAATTATAATTTATAATCAGTCAGTCTTTTAAAGTTTCCACGTTTAAAAGACACTTGGATCGGCGACTTCTTATCGGATGATGTCGTGAAATACTTTCAAGCAGCGGAAGGCGTAGGTGGCATTTTGCTTGGACAGATATTTACTTTATGCGTGTAGCAATTATAATATTTTCAATTAAATGAGGGTGAAATACCAAAAATATTTCTTTAAGTATAATACCTGATTGAATATTGAGTAATTAATTAATGTTTGGACCATATGCGCAAATACTTATTAGAGGTTGAGTAAATTATTTTCTAAAAGCTTTTTTGATTGGACAACGTGATTATAACCATACGATCTGTTTTGTTTTTCACACCAAGTCGGCTCTTTCTTTACTCATTTAATCTTTGATCATTTTAAATGTAATTCGAGTTATTAGATCAAGACGGGTCGGTGTTTTAATTGCCATACGGTCTTATTTGTTTTTTACACAAAGTTGGCTTTTCCTTTACTCATTTAATCTTTGATAATTTTAAAATAATTCGAGTCATTGGATCAAGTGCAGGTCGGTGTTTTGGTTGCCGACGCGATTTGCACCTATCATAATTTTGACACAAAGTGTCTGGCTTTGAAAGCGGGATTTATGACCGGTATACTGTCATCACCATAGCGACGCATACTCGCGCCTACCGGAATAAACATTATGACACGAGGAACGGCTTTTTTGACAATATTTGAAGCAAATTTTACGAATACAAAGTCTTTGAAATTACACAATTTTTTCTTCCGAATATTCGATTCGGAAAACAGTATCCGAATATTCGGTCCGGGACCGAATATTCGGATATTCGGATATTCGTTGACATCCCTAATTATAAATGACCTTTTTTGTATTGTTTGATCTCGCTATTTCATTCAGACGACAGTAATGATGTAATGCCTCTCCCGCCTTGTCCATAACTCTACAAAAGTGCCGTTGTCGGAAATTCCATGTATTAAAGGTTATATACATATAAATACCCAACCGAACTACAGTATAAACACACTATCAATATAATTATTTGGGTATTTCAATAACATCAAATCAATTAAGTCGTGCTGAAATTACATCACATTCCAGGATTGCACTATTTACGGGATAAGGGAAACAAAATCGGGTGAATATATACTGAACTTCAAAGCCAATACCAACACGTTTTGTTTTAAAATACACATGAAGTGAAACTTAAACTGCGATAGAAGGAGAGAAACCTTGCCCTGCGACACGGTTCTTTATTTATTGCAAGGAACCAATTGATAAACCGTGAGTAACACACACACACAGTGCACATGACATTGCACATAGGTACAACACAATAATACAAACATGAACCAAAGTAAGAGTACCACCGTGGGACGGTTAAAACTAAATCACAGAGGGTTTCAACCGGTTTTAAGAAGCTCAAAGCGTCCATATTGGCCCAAAATTATTCATTTAACATTATAGCATAGTAATTCAAATTAAAAAGGAATCATGTTCTTTAATGGTGAAATTAACCAATATTGTATTGGTGTAAGATATTACCAATATTGTCAAATTGATGAACATTGGCGTCAAATTAATATATTTAGCGGGATTAATGTCAATAATTGGTCTGTAAATAGCCCGATTTACTTATATTATTCACAAATAATATATTTATGTATATAACTGATCGTATTATTTCTGTGAATACCAATAATTGTCTTTGTTCTATGCGTCACTTTAATAAAATATACAACTACTAATATGTGTTAAAGACAGCAACGTATGTACAAAAGATGTATAAAAATCAAAATTCAAAAAGGTCTTTAAAAGGTTTCCATAAACATTAAGAAACATGTATTACTCTTCCTCTTGTAGCCTCTCTGAAGACCGCACAAAGGTCAGATATGTTACATGGTTTCAATTTCTACACAGCGACTAGTGTTTATTCAACAACATAAGTGCATGAGGACTGGACTTACATGTACTAGCTGCTTACATTAAATTGTGTTAGACATTACCATGTATATGTATGTCAATTTAATATAAAAAAATGTGCCCGAAAAATTGTAACGTTGCATATAAAAAAATTGACTTAAGATACCAGTGTTTTATTGTTTTCGCCAGTTTATGGACCGAAATATTGCATTTTCAAACGATCAATTTTATCAGTTATGTGTTTGATTGTTTTCGCCATTTCAAGGACCGAAATATTGCATTTTTAAACGATCAATTTTATCAGTTATCAACTGTCAAGTTATTTAGCGTGCTGACATTTAAGATGTCACAAAGTAAAACCTTTTGTTGCGGTTTCGAATCCCATCTTCCAGTCACTGCACCCTTGCATTGACGCGTTCAAGGCTGTCACGTTGGTTTATTTATTTCGTTTGTTTAATGTTGTGTCGTTATAATTGTTGCGAATAAATTGTTAAACTTATATGTGTCAGATGCGTTGAAAATATATGCTCGTGATGAAGCGGTTTTCTGACCCCATGATAGGAGATAAAACAGCGCAGACCCAGATGAGAAGCCGCATCATGCGGCGTCTCATCTGGGTCTACGCTGTTTGTCAAGGCCTTTTTTCTAGACGTTAGGCATAAATAGGTTAAAGTAAGACATTTATAGATTTGTCAAGAACTTGTGATATATTTTTGATAATTATATATGAAAATATATTGTAAGAATACAGGTCGAGCATCTATACATTATGAGATAAGTAACAACACAAAACGTGACGGCGACTATAGACTACATATGTCATTGCATTTACATGAATAAGAATCTACGCATTAAAATGTACTTCTATACGGACAACAATGCTAATGGCATTGACAGTCTGGTTTCTTACTTTTTCTTAACTGCCCTTTCCCAGTAGTGCGTGTTGAGGCTCTAGATCAAATACTAATGGCAGACTTAATTTGAATAATCCACATATAACGACACAGCAGTGCGTATCAACCAGACAGCATTGCCAATGAGACCGTTCATTCCAATGACAATCCATTACTCGTAACTAATTCAATTAGTTAGATTCATTTCTTTATACTTATCTTCTTTCAACCTTGCCGTTTATATTTATCTTAGACAACGTTTGGAAATATATTTTGTGGCAATTATTCCTTTGGGAAGTATGTTGAGGTTATAGTTGAATATTTCTATGCGTCTTGGTTGATTATGGTATATGCTGATAAAATATGTGCGCCATATTTAAGAATACTTGAACATAATTTGTCCATGCAACGTATTCGTTTTTGTATTTGTTTTTGTTAATCCAAAGAGCTTTTTGAAAATCTGCTCGGCAGTACTTATAATACTACTGTAAGCTTATGTATTGAGCGTATTATAATTTTACTACTATTTAAAAATGCTATATATAAACCAGCATTTTTCGTTTCAGACATTTGCAAACAAACGAATTCGATTTTAAAACACCATATATTTAAAAAAGCTTCATTTTTTTCAAAGCAGAATTATAATTATTTCTGTAAATATTAAAAATTGTCACAAAAAAATTCATAACACTGGAACGGTGTTTTTTTACAATTTCAAATTAGGATAAATGAATGTTAAATATGCGCAAAGAAATACTTTTTCGCAGTCATAATATTAATTATATCCTAAATTAAAACTCTTGTTTATTTTGAAAAGCCATGCTAAATGAAGTATCGCATATATTTATGGTAAATTTATACATTCTGATTTTGATGATTTATTTATAGCATATAATAAATATCAACGCCATAATTTGTAACAATAATGCGACTGGATAAATATTATCAAATTATCTTCTAGTCTTTTATTGAAGGAAAGTGACTATTTATCTTTACTGTAGAAGACAATACTTAAAATACGACACTTATCATAAATTAGTAATAATGCTCTTGACACCGCCTTATAACGGTCACATAATTTACCTTGTGTTCTTTTTCTTATCATACGTGGATACTGTCTATTAATCATTTATACATCGACTGGTTCAAACAATTTAGCGTACTAAAAGGATGTTCAGACGTGAAATCGTAAGGAAGTTGTTTCAACCTCCTGTGTGCGTTTTGAAGTTTGTATTTAACAATAATTCAATCAAAGTTTGTTTTTACCTTTTTGAGAAAGCGTGATTAAGCGAACCTCGGAGCAATATTTGTATAATTGAAAATGTGCACCTTAATATTTTTTTTTAAGTTAGTGTAGTTAGTTAGTAAGTGACTTCTATATTTGCCGCAAAAAACCGGCACAAGGCTCAAAATGAAGAAATACTTTTATATTTTTTCCAAAATGTTTAATTTCAATACTGCATATCCGTTCATACGCAGTATGATATACAATACAATAATAAAATACAATCAGAGATGAGGAAAGGTGCATGAGCTTTATATTTTAGTATCTAAATTTTAACGTAATGTACATATACTATATATAATAATAAGAATTTATCTCATTGTACATTATGGTGTTGTTATTGTCGTGTTATTGTTGTATAAACAAACTAATTTAGGAAATAGAACCTTGAAATTTAGAAATTGATTATGTAGATGTGTAATGTAATGGGTTATAATGAATTTATTATTCTTATGACTTTATTTTATGAAAGGATAATGGGTATATTTCAGTAATATGTATATGAAAAGTTAAGATGAAGTTTGTAGGTAATGTAACAGTTTATAACATATCGTTTATCGTTTATTCTTATGACTTTATTCTTACGATAGAAATTAAAAAGGATAATATGTATATTCAAATAATGTATATATGCAATGTTAAGATAAAGTCTGAACAATTAATAATACATCTTGGGAGGTATTTACAAAACTAAGACCTGGTTAAGATTTATTTAAAGTAAGAAAGCAAACACACTCAGGGTGGGGTATAATTGGAATCAATAACATGGAAAGTCAGACCTGATTAAATCCAAATAAGAATACATTGAGTCCAGAGTCAGCATATAGATACGAGATTATAAGTAACACTCATGGTCAATAAACAGCACAGATGAAAAGGTCACCTATTGTCTGGGGTACAAAAGTTATAGTACTGACGAAAGTAACGGAATTACTCTATATCAATAAAAATTGATTAGTACCAATATATATTGATTAAATTTTAGTATATCCGCCAAGCAAGTGAATACATGAAAAAGTGTTCCTTCTAGAATATTCTGACGAATCAACCAATGAATAATAACCATACTAGCTGAGGACCAATCAAAAGTTTAAAAGAAAAATATGCAAATTAATTTGGGGACAAAATGGGGATGTTTGGAAGGAGAGCGGCACTCCGCGGTTGGGTTAGGAAAATACAACAGATAGACTTAGAAAATAATGTTTAAACTATAAGTACAATTTTGATGTTAGGGAATAGAGTAAAATAAAAGAAATATTTTAGACATCAGAGACTTGTTTTAACTTCACTAAGTACACTCGATTACGTGACACGTGTTTAACTATTTTAGACATCAGAGACTTGTTTTATCTTCACTAAGTACACTCGATTACGTGACAAAATAATAAAGTAAAATTCAAGTATAAATTCAGTTTAAAATTACAAATATGGAAATTACAAATACAATTAATACAGAAACAAAAGAAAACAAATAAAAAGACATTTCCAATATGTATACACACTTAGGATTTATTGCACTTACGTATTAAGCCATAAACAGACATTTTCATTTTAGTAACGGTACGGTGCGGTATAAATTGTATTTGTAGCAAGTTTTTAAGACTATAACAATTGAGATAAACAAAGATGAATATTCAGAACATATACAGTTATCTATACATTCCAACTCAATGCCATTGTAAGAGGTTGAAAAAAGAAACATCAATCATCAAATTTAAATAATTAGTTGTGACGCAACAGCACTGAAACATTCCCATTCTCTATTATTTTAGGTTATCCTATTCACACTTGATGTATTTTTTGGCTCCTGTTATGCTTGGAATGCATTTATTCATTTTATACTTGTAGCAGTAAACCTTTAAAGACAAAACAACATTGTTTACGGCTTAAGCAGACTTTGTTACATATCCATGGAGACAAATTGTCTTATTCCTGAAAGGAAAAGATTAAACTGGTCGAATTTCCTCAATTATTGCGTTAGAACCATTACATCATTGGTTATTTAAATGGATATCTCAAAAACACAATTCACTTTCATTAAAAAACGGCGTTGGGTTTATTACACATTTTTTAACTAATGATAGTTCTTTGGTTTTATTTAGAATGGTGTATAGCATTTTAGCTCCTGACTATATTTTCAGTATACGTTGTAATAACGGGGGAAAATAAAGTTTTAATAATTTGTTCGGTAGGACAATATATACATTTTGTTTTCACCAATTTATCTATTGCTTTTGTCATCGTTGTATAATGAAGGAAAGTTATAGTCAAATTGTACATATTTAATTCATCAACAGACAAAAATATATTTCCTATACAATGAATTCCTACAACAAAACATGACTTGAAGAAAAACCAACGCTTTACTAAAAATAAGGAAAGAAAGTGAATTGTATACAAAGGGGCAAACGTCTTTTCAAAGTAAATTAGGTGAAGTGAACCCGGGATCTCATTTTCTTAACAATAAAGCATAATGTCATAAATTTATATTGTGTTTTAACCAATGTAATCCCTTTAATGAAATCACTTTGGTCGTAATGAATCGATTTGTCCTTGAATACTATTATTCTGTAAGCTATTAGTCCCGATGCAATTCTATAAACAGTATAAAGGAGTAACTTGACAACATTTTTGTATGAAACACTTAGATTTATCACCTTTTGGAAAGCAGTATATGATACTTTGAGTCTGTGTAATAGATGAATTTCGAAAAGTAAAAGCTTCATCCACGGTTCTGACAACAAAGGTACCAATCCTTTTCCAGAATAGTTTATCAAAATCTTCATTGAAGCTAAAACTGCCTGTGGTTTTATTATATATTGGACACATTATTTTAACTGTTGAAGCTCCAACTATAGTTATGGTACCTTCAATTGAAATTGACTCACTCTGATTTAGGTTTTGGGCAATTTATTCCTTTTATATACTAATATTAAATAGTGACTTAAATACTTCCTTCATTTTTTTCTCATAAAGATAAGTATAGTTACTTGTTATATCATTAAAGATAAACGTTTGGTCAGTTATTACACTTTCATCTTCATTTTTAGTTTATATATTGTTTTTATTGCGTTTTTTTCTAAGCTGCAGACATATTTAGATTACAGTTCACCTTGTAAATAAGGAAATAATGTCAAATATTATACAACGCCATATTGTAAATAAATGCGATTATGTAGTAAGTTGAACATTAAGATTTTTTAAAAAGATTTTAAATAAATGTTTTATTCCTGTTAAATATGGGATTTTTTAATAAGTTATTCTAGTACGACACTTCGCTATTTATTGATACAAAAATACATTTATGGTTATTCTGTAACAATTAATAGCGGAGAATATTCTCATTAAATATACGTAATAATACACGTTAATCAAACGTTAATCAACACTGTGTTGCACATCCTCGAACGCTCCCATCGTCTTCAACCTTATTTAGTAAAACATATAATAACATTAAAACTCAAAGTAATAAAATATTTCTAGTTTTATTTTATTAGATGTTAAATTCAAATGACATCTCGTTATTTTATCACCAAGAAGTAATGTATATACTTACTGTACCGTCCATCCGCCTTGCTTCTTTTGTTTGTCTTAACTCAAAGGAAGTAAGTAAGTAAATAGTTTATTATAGTGACATGTGCATTTCGTATGGTATAAACAATAATATATACATAAAAAAGCACCCGGCCCATTGGACCTATAAGTCACCTTAGCTGTTAAGCTCAATCTACACGTAAAGCATATATATACAGTTCTATGTCATAACAAGTGATGTACGAGTGGGACTGAGAAAACAAATAGCATATATACAGCAAATATATACAGCTTCAAGTGGTCCCGATTATGTCGTCAATGTTTAAAATATTATAGTTATTCATAGCAAAAGCAGCATAAAACAATTGGGTATACTGTAATATCAAAAAGCTAATATACTTTTATCAATAAGAGTTACAGCAAGTATTTGAAGTATTTGAATGATTGATTTGAAACCCGAAGTTTATATAATCATACAACACTTAAAAAGGGAGTGTCTAGAGATAAAACACATAAGCCTGTCATCAATATTGAAAGAGTTATTGTGCTTGGATTAGATTCCTGTTGGAAACAATAGCTCTATTCGTATAAAAATGATTGTTATGAAGCTGCATATCCTAATAACTTATAGGAATTGCAATGACAAGTATGCATCCTTTTTAGCATAGGTGCAACGCACCTATGCTTAAGGTATAAGCTACATTTCGAAAACCGACATGGAACGGTTGACCATTATGAAGCCTTACCTGATCAAAAATCAGACGAAATATCTATTTAATATAGTATATGGTAATTCTTACAATTTTTTTTTGGAAACGTTTTTCTAACGTTTTCTTCCAAGAATATTGCTGACACTGTTTTAAGTGAATTTTTCTGAGACCGTTTTACGTGAAAAAACCTAAGAAACTAAAACAAATTTCGTTCGTAAAACAATTCTGTTCTTGTTGATAGTGACCTCACACCTAATTTCTATTTCCTTTGTTTACTGTTCTGGGAGAGGTCAAATGTTTACATAACTGAATTCAAAAGGCCCTGGTGTAAGGATATGTAACATTTCATCGGTTAATTATAAATAGAAATTAACATATTCTCAGCAGGAAGTGGGGCATAAAGCACTTTCATTCTTTGAAAATGTGTAAAAAAATGGCGGAGTACGATGAATGTTTTCTGATTTATAACATGGATTCTGACCTGCCTTTCTATGGATTTGATGAAGTAGCGTTTTAAAGTAATAGAGATGTGTAAATTGAATTTAAAATGATTTACTTTGAGCCAGAAATTAACGTTACGAGTAGAGCTAACGGTTTAAATGTGGCATCGGATTAAATGGATTCGCGCGAATTCTGGACGAGTGTTATGTCTGTAAAATATTAAATGGAAAGCTGTAAATGTATCAAGTCGGAAAAGAAAACGGATGGTTGCATAATGGTATGCGTGAACTAATGTAATTCTACGTATTTATTTTCATAGTTATGTCATTTTGTAACCATTCACATTCGTCACTATTTGGAATTCCCGTTTCTAAAAACAGAACATTTTGGTAGCAACAACAAGGGGGGCGACTCGTGATATCAGAAATCGTAAGGTTACAATATACTAAATAATCGAGTCATGAAGGGCTATACTCTCTAAAAAAATCATCATATTTTCCTCGAAGGCATGTTATACACTTTAGACTGTTGTTCTGGTTTTATCGTTTGGAGATATTGATAGGGTAAGCATAGGTGTTCACTACTAAATCCCTGAAATAGGATAAAGTTGGAGATTAAAGTAAAAAATGGCACTGCAAAAGGTTACAATCCACTAGAAAACGGCCGAAAAAAGGTGCAAAAACAGTCGATTTTGATTTGAGTTGAATTCTTTTTTGGTTTGAACATGACATATCTTTTTTATTGCTTAAATCGATTCAGCTAAGAATGCCCGTCAAGAAAAGGTATGGCTATGGGGGTCTCTATGTGCAAAATGTTGTATTGATTTTCGCTCAAAGATTTCGCTTAAACATCGAAACATATAAGGAAACTATTTAGTATATTTTGACCTAAACATTTACTTCAGCAGCAACTTCCCTGTATCTTGCAACTATGCTTTCAGCGCCATCGGAGCTCTCGTTAGAAATTGGTACAGAGATGGTGCTCTATTTGAGCGATATATTTTCAATAATTACTCATTGATTAACGGATAATTAAAAGTCTATATACTAATTAAGCATGCGGAAATAACAAACGTAAGACGTATAGACTTGAGTGAATTTAGAACATGAGACATCTCTAAAGAAAATACTTTCACTCGAGGCTTCGCAACGACGTCAACAACCTATATCATAACAATATGACATTAAAAACTGATCAAATTTCCTCAGATTTATGAATCAGATATGTTTTAACTGTAAATGCCAAATGACTTTAAAGTTATTTTTAATGTGAGAACAGATATGGCGATCCTCTATTTACCCATGGATAAATACAGAAGAGAATCATAAATTATTATAAAATTATTAATTGTGTTCACTAACTTCACTATTCGTGAGCGAATTTCTTTGATATGATTATCAAACAACAAAATGAATATAGTACTATCGGAATAGAAAGATATGTCCTCTTTGATGTTACGGATAGAATAAAGATACTGTGTTACAAATAAATCAGCAATATTATAAAAAAAATCAGATACCATAGTATACATACTGAAGGATTGCTAAGGATGGTGGATTTGACAAAACATCGCTAAAGTTAAAGCCGTTATTATTTACCATTAGACACATTTAAAACTTAAAAAAGTTAACCTGTTGAGCATATTCAATGGATGTTTAGGACAAATTTCTTATGCGAAATAATGTAACAACCCAGTGCATAGTTCATTATTTAAGTGTTAATCAAAATTTACATTGAAACTAGTTACCTGAATTTCCTTGTCAACAGCATAATTGTTTTCATTGTTCATTCATTCATGTTGCTTTTCCTAGCCTGGTCATATAATTAATAGTGCTGACCAATTTTATATGTTACAGACCAGCCACTAATATCACATGCTTAGGCTAGAATTAGTTTTCCTTCATACTCACGATTTTTACTCCATTGTTATTGTCAAAATGTTCCTACTTCCGGTTTGAAGATGGACATTTGTCTCTTAAAGTTAATGTCATTATTTAAGAATTCATATAAAATAAGTAGCAGCTATCAAATTTTAGTCCTGTTGTGCACATTTCTGCCAATTTTTGACAGTTAGAATTGTTTAAATCCATTGCTTTTTGATTTAAAACTCTCACACTTGTTTCTTAGAAATATACGGCAGCCATCTTGATTTTTACCGTGCCCGTTGCTAAGCAACTTCTGTCAAGCCGACTTTTAAAGTCCTTAAACATCATTTTGTGTTTAATAATTTGTTTAAGTGCTGAAATGAATCCAATTCATGGCAAAAAACGTTCCTTTGAGGTATTATTATGTTGTTATATGTTTTTGCATATTTTAAAGTTGTTTTTACATTACAAATAGTCCATACTTATGAACATTCTATTTGAGCACCTGTTAAGAAGGCACAAAGAATACTGTGTCAGGCACAATTTTTGTTGTTGCAGACACACTGTGTCATGTGTATGGCACACTGCGTCATGTGCATGACACAGGGCACAGTGTGTTACTGGAAAAGTATAAATACCTAAGATTTTCTGTGCCAAAAATTCCATTCCATTTATAGTACAACTCCATCCTGAATTTTTGTTAATAACTCTGGTGCCAAGTTAAATATTTTAACATATTGTAAGTTAATATGCTCAGTACTACTTTACAGTAAATAATAAAGAATATATTTCATCATATGTGTAACTCTTTTAAGTTCCTTGCTGGACAATATATTAAATTGAATAACTTAAGTCTGGGTTGACTTATTTTTATGGACAAAAATAACCATTATATTGAAAGCGAGCTACTAATTATACCTGATATAAGACATGCGCATACCTAATATAAGACTTGCACCTGAACCAGGGCACAACATTTGGTGGCAGCGGTGGGATTAGTATTAAAATTATAACTAATCCAGTGATTTGGACCAAACGCAAAATAAGTTTTTGTAATTAAATAAAATTATAAAACTAATTGCTCTGTATCACAAATCAAATAAGTAAATACATGACATTAATTTATTTTATGATGAAATTATACGCTACCAATGACTGTATTTAAAATGGGAACTTTTAAGTGTGACTGTTTAAGTGAGTGTGCTTGACTGAGCGAGAAATCTAGATCTATAAGTTTGCGATTCAACTTAATAGTGTAACAAAATGTCTGAGCCAAATCCAAGTGATAGCGACAGCGAAGTGTTCATTCGGCAAAGAACAAACGAAGACTACGAAGACAGCGACAATGATTCTGTTCAGCCCAGACCTGAAAATGACATTGGAACACAAGAGAGAGATAAACAAATAGAACAGCAACCCAATAGTAACGTTAACCAGCAAATAGCTTGCCTGATGGACATGGTTAAAATTATGGCCAAAGATATTCAGGGTTTAAAGGAGTCAAAAGGGCCAGAAATAAGGGGTCATGACAACTTTAACGATAATCGATCTAGACGGTGCAATCCTGCTGAAGATGTGAATCATTGTTATTCACGTAATGTAACAGATCACAACAATGGGCCTCAACAAGAATCACAGCAGGTCTTCAACTACTATGGTAGCACCCCATGTGAACAAGACTGTAGTGAACGACAACCCAATATAGTGAACTCGAGAGAGATTCACAATAGAAGATACCAGTATAACAGTGTCAATAACCCTGAAAATCAGTACAGTGTGAACAACCTCTGGAACCAACAAAATGAGGTGAATTCTGGAAACCGATACAGAGGGAGGTCCAGTACATGAAGGCCAGCAGTCAATAGCGCAAAACCAAAGGGGACAAATGACGCCACATTACACGGAGTCCAGCTTACGTCAACCAAGAACACCGCATATCAGGATGCCACCATTCACCGGTAAAGAGGGCTGGGAAACATGGCAAGCACAGTTTGAAGCCATAGCAAATAGATATGGCTGGGATGAAGAAGAACGGCTAAACCAACTGTTACCTCGACTTGAAGGTGCTGCTGCACAGTTTGTCTTTTCACAGCTCTCCCCCCATGTGTTGAATCACTACCATGAACTTTTGAAGGAAATTGACAGTCGCTTTAGAGTCATTGAGACCCCAAGGACATTTGCAGCAAAATTTAGCCGTTGAAGCCAGCGTTCTGGTGAAACATTAGAGGAATTTGCAGCAGATCTTAAAAGACTGTATGACAAGGCACATAGTGGACGAGACAGGCGAACAAGAGACGAAGATCCAGTTCGGCGCTTTCTCGATGGTATCTATGATGAAGACATTAGGTTCGAAGTGGAGTTCAATAAAGAACCAAGAACAATTGAAGAAGCAGTCTACTTTGCTGTAAACTTGTTACAAATCAGAAATATGCATAAGGACTCTAGAAGAAATAGGTCTGGAGCCAGAAGAGTAAGTGATGATGGCGAATGCATGCAAGACACAAGTTTAGAAGAAACCATAAGAAGGTCTTCCCATGATGTCGGTTACAAAACGCGTCCTTTTAAATCAAAGGAGGAGAAAGAAGCAGAATCTAAAATTATAGAAGATTTGAAAGCAAGAATAGAGCAACTTGAAGCACTGAGAATGAAGCCAAGAACCATAATAAAAAAAAAGATGCAGAATGTTATAGCTGCCATGAAAAGGGACATTTTGCAAGGGAATGTCCAACAAAACAGAACAGAACAAGAGACACCAACAGTCCAATAGTAGATCCGACAAACAGCTCACCTTTAAACGCCAGGGGACCAGCTCTTGCGGCCAAAGGGAGGTCCGAGTAGAAAGTCAAGAAGATAAAGGCCAATTAGAAGTAAACCTTAACATGAGAAGAGCGCCAGATGAGGTCGACATCGATAGAAGACTATGTGACCTCGGAGACGGGCTGTATGTGAAAGGCTTTGTGAATGAGAAGCCAATCATATTTACCTTGGATACAGGAGCTTCTAGAACAATTATCTCAACAAGGGTATACCAAAGATTACCAGAGGGAAGTCGACCCAGTCTTAGCAAGGGGGCAAGTTTGAAAGGGGCCTGTGGAGCTCCCATTGCGGAAATTGGAAAAGGCATGTTAAAACTTAGGCTTGGTAAGATGGAGAAACTTCAGGAGATTATTGTTGCTGAAATAGAAGATGATGCTCTTCTTGGATACGATGTTTTGGTGAACAAGAGTGGCAAACCAGCAGACATTTTACTAAGTAGAGAAATTATCATGTTAGAAGGGTACGAAATACCATGTATCAGCAAAGCTAAATGTAGTGAAGCTAGAAGGGTCACAGTAGCAGAAGATATGAACATTCCAGGAAATTCTGAAGCCCTTGTTGATGTGTTTGTAAATAGAATAGAATGGGATGATGATCTATCGGGTGACTTCTTAATTGAACCAAACCAAGCATTCAAAGAGGGATACCCATTAATCATGGCCGCAACTATGGTTGACATTAACCGTTCACCAACATGCAAGGTGAGGTTAATGAACCCATTTTCACAAGATGTGGATCTAAGAAGGGATGCAGAAATTGGTGTTGCAGAAAGAATTGAAAGAGTAGTGAGTGTATTGGCGACAACAGAGAATAATCCAAATGAAAATGAGCCAGTTAGTGTGAGAAGAATCCAATTAAATCAGGTGAACACAAGGCCAGTCGTTGGAAGGTCATTTGATGAAGCAAGCGAAAATGAAGTACCAGGACATTTGAAAGACCTATATGCAAAGTCAACTAAAGGGAAAACCCTTAAAGAAAGGCGTGTTGTTGCAGGGCTACTGAAGAAGTATGGCAAAACCTTTTCCCAGGATGAATGGGACATTGGGGTAACGAATGTAGCGGAACACACCATAGACACTGGTGATGCTAAACCTGTGAAACAGCATCCTCGCCGCGTACCATTAGCTTATGCAAGTGAAGAAAAGAAAGCCATTGAGGACCTTCTTCAGAAAGGTGTCATAAGACCAAGTACGTCTCCTTGGGCCTCACCTATTGTACTTGTCAAGAAGAAATCGGGTGCCCCGAGACCATGTGTGGACTATAGGCGGGTTAATGCGCTTGTCAAACCTATTGGCTTTCCAATCCCAAGGGTCCAGGATTGTCTTGATTCTGTTGCAGGGTCAGCCCTTTTCAGTAGTTTCGACCTTACAAGTGGGTATTTTCAAATACCATTGAAAGAGGATTACATCCCGAAGAGCGCATTTGTTTGCAAGTTTGGCCACTTTGAAATGACACGCATGCCTTTTGGTCTCAACAATTCTAGCAGTACTTTCCAACGGACCATGGAGCTGGTGTTACAAGGGTTACAGTGGGAGATCTGCTTAGTATATGTTGATGATATCATTGTGTTCGGTGTCGACTTCCCGCAGCATCTCCAAAGGGTAGACCTTGTCCTGGATCGCATCACCAAAGCCGGCTTGAAACTACAACCAAGCAAATGTCACATGCTTCAAACTGAAGTGATATTTCTTGGTCATATAGTCACCAAAGATGGAGTTCTTCCAGACCCGACAAATGTTGCAAAAATAGCTGGCTGGCCAAGACCCACAGATGCGAAACAAGTCAAACAATTTGTTGCAACAGGATCATACTACAGGCGTTTCATCAAGAATTTCTCAAAGCTAGCACGACCCTTGGTTGACCTGACCAAGAAAGATGCCAAGTTTGAATGGAATGCAAGCTGTGAAGATGCTTTCGCAAAGATCAAAGAGATACTTATGGGTCCGGAGATAATGGGTTATCCACTGAATGATGGTGGACCATTTACATTGGACACTGATGCCTCAGGATCAGGAATAGGTGCTGTTCTATCCCAAATTCAGTCTGGACGAGACAAAGTGCTTTCCTATGGCAGCCGTAGTTTGAGCAAAGCTGAGACAAATTATTGTATAACAGAGCAGGAGTTACTTGCTGTTGTGTACTTTGTACAATACTACAGACAATACCTGTTAGGGCGTCACTTTGTCGTTCGTACTGACCACCAGGCGTTGGTATGGCTTTTTAGCATGCGTGAACCGAGTGGTAAAATATCACGATGGTTGGAAATCTTGGCACCCTATGACTTTGAAGTGGTTTACAGACCTGGGAAAAGCCATGCGCATTGTGATGGTTTATCACGATGTCCCAATCCGCGAGACTGCCATTGCGACCAAGTTGTAATGGATGAACCATTGAAATGTGGACCCTGCTGCAAATGCAGAAGGAGGGCAGAATTGATGATGTCAAGTCAACACTCAACGGTTGAATCAGACCTGTCAAAAGGTAATGAAAACGCAGCCTTGGGCGAAGCAAAAGAAAATAGTCGGGAAACCACAACAAATTGTCCAATCCGGGCAATCGGATCTGAAACAGAAAAGGAACAGAAAGCACCTGTGGCTGGAGGTTCAATATCAGTATGCTTCAAGTCGTGGGCTGGAAAGTATGCACCAGAAGACATAGCGAAACTCCAAGAAGCAGACGCAGACATCAGCCTCATACGCAGATCCATGCTTGAAGGGGTAATACCAAAAGTGCATGAAGCAAATGAGTGTAGCCGTGAGACTCGCCACTATTTGGTACTGTGGGACAATTTAAAGTTAGTCAATGGTTCCCTCTACCGCTCCTTCAAGAAAGCTGATCAACAAGATTCACATCTGCAGTTAATTGTACCAAGAGTACTGCGAAAAGAAGTGATTCGAGACGCACATGACAGTGTCACTGCTGGACACATGGGCGTTAAGAGGACATACAATCGTATCACCCAAAGCTTCTACTGGTTTGAAATTAAGGCAGACATTGCATTGTACATCAAAGGGTGTGACATTTGTGAATCAGATAAGAAGCCACAAAAGACGCCAAGAGCACCAATGGGTCACATCAAAGCAGGCGCACCATGGGACATACTAGCAGTTGATTTTCTGGGCCCTTTACCAAGGACCAAAAGGGGCAATAAGTATGTACTAGTGCTGACTGACCACTTCACCAAATATGTGGAGGTAATTGCCGTCCCAAGTCAAACAGCTGATGAATGTGCAAACAAGATCCTCAATGAAGTTATCAACCGATGGGGAACACCTTTAGTTATTCACAGTGACCAAGGCTCAGCTTTTGAAAGCAGAATTTTTGCAGAACTTTGCAATCTCCTTGCCATTAAGAAAACACGATCCAGTCCTCGCAACCCAAGAGGTAATGGGCAAGTAGAGCGTTTTAACCGGACACTAATGAAGATGGTCAAGGCCTACCTGGTGGACGAAGGCGATGACTGGGATTTATTCTTAGGATGCCTTGCTGGAGCATACAGAGCCACACCAAACCAGTCAACTGGAGTCACACCAAATATGCTGACTATGGGGCGGGAAATAAGACTTCCAGTTGATGTGATATACGGTCATGCCAACGTATCGAATGCTACGCCTAAAACAGCTTGTGAAACAATTACTGAAATGCAAGAACACATGCACAAGGCCCATGCAATAGCCCGAAAACACCTAGACAGTGCTACCAAAAGAAGCAAAGAAATATATGATACACGTCTTGCATTCCACCATTATGATGTTGGAGATTTAATTTGGTTACTACATGAAAATAGAAAAGTTGGAGTGTGTCCAAAATTAGAGAAAACCTATGATGGTCCTTTCCTTATCACAGAGAAGATTTCAGAAGTTAATTTCACTGTCCAGTTAGATAAATCAGGCTTGAAGAAGTTGTTCCACCATAACAAGTTGAAGCCCTATTATGGAAATGCAGTTCCAAAGTGGATCACAGCTGTTCAAAAGCATTTGAAGAAATTTAGTGCATAGTTAGGTGCAGTGTCTGACCAAAATTGTGCGAGTAAATGTGTGTATGTGCATTGTGGACGGATGCGTTGAAACAAAAATGTTTTTAGGACATGGGGGTTATATATGCAAACACTATAATAATAGGAATAATAGCAATTAAAATACTTTAATTACAAGATAGGGACAGCCAGCAAGGAACACACCTAAACCAATGTTATAATATATTGACTGATTTGCTGATGAATAACAACTGATTCATGCAGCAGCAATCCGGTGAACATAGCGAAATTTGTCTACTTGCAGGTCATGGAGTACGGACAGAAAGCAAGAAAGAGACCTCTCTTCTCATGTATACATTGCAAGAAGAATATGACAACATATATAAATGAGAGATACAGAATGGTTGACCATGTGCAGAAGCACCATTTTGCACTTAGTGAAGCACCATTTTACTGTTCAATGTGCTTGTTTCGGTGTTCCACTAGAGAGGCTTTGGTAAAGCATGTCACAGACTATAGAAGACACGCGCTTATGTCAGCAATGCAAGGAGGTGGTGATCAAAGCAGGTTCCTGATAGAAAACCCTCACCCTAGGGTTGTGAAAGAGGGTGTGGACTATGAGGTGACTCAGCAAGGCTGCAGTGATTCCGGTGATCTGGTCAGTGTTAAAATGACACCGCAGCTTCTTGCCAGCCTACTGAATCGTGGTTCCAATGTGTCTGGAGAAGCTGTGGTTCCATCGCCTCTTGCTGCCAACCTACCTTACACCCCTACAAGACCCGAATACAATAGGTGTGAAACGAGTACAGCGGTCACCGCGGAGCAAGACGACGTGGAACAGTTTGAAATGCTACAAGAGCTATTCCCTACGCCATATCCAGCCTCATCATCCCCCTGCTTAATGCCCACATTTCCAGCCTATCAGCCTACACCAGTGTCTGCGAATACCACATCTGTGTTGGGAATGGGGTTTCCCAATTATGTGCCAACGCCAGTTTCATCTTCAATGGTAGGATGTCTGCCATCATTCACGACTCCTGCTCCTGCTGTCCCAGTGTCCATTTCCTTGCTGAGCACCCCACTATTGGATGAGCCAAGGCGCCTACCTGTGAAGACAGCAAGTACTCAGACAGAGGCAGAACCACGCCGTGAAGATAGTGTTCTTGCAACAGCGCTATTCCAAATAGAAAGGACTCTTGAAAGCTCTATTGGGAAACTTGTGTCTGCTGTTGAATGGAACAGCCGAGCAATAAAGAACTTGGAGACTACAGTGCGAAAGCAAGGCGAATCCAAACGAGGCAATGAAGATGGCTCTGCTGAAAAGGAAGCAAAACATGTTAAAAAATGAACATATATGTTTATTGGTAAACCATGCCAACATAGTTGCCATAATCAATTTGTTGAAATCCTTTTGGGACATTTGGCATATTGCTCAGATAAAGTGTTCATTTTGTTTGTTTTTATGTGTTCAACCGAAAGTGTTCTACATGTTTATATATGACTGTTATTCTTTGTCTATTACTACAGTAGACTCTCTGTAAACCAGACGGTATAGGGACTTTGCATATAACATTGTCATTAAATTGCCAATATGCTATTTATATGGCAACGGGAGTTTGCCATAAAAGACAGGGGGGGTAATGTAACAACCCAGTGCATAGTTCATTATTTAAGTGTTAATCAAAATTTACATTGAAACTAGTTACCTGAATTTCCTTGTCAACAGCATAATTGTTTTCATTGTTCATTCATTCATGTTGCTTTTCCTAGCCTGGTCATATAATTAATAGTGCTGACCAATTTTATATGTTACAGACCAGCCACTAATATCACATGCTTAGGCTAGAATTAGTTTTCCTTCATACTCACGATTTTTACTCCATTGTTATTGTCAAAATGTTCCTACTTCCGGTTTGAAGATGGACATTTGTCTCTTAAAGTTAATGTCATTATTTAAGAATTCATATAAAATAAGTAGCAGCTATCAAATGTTAGTCCTGTTGTGCACATTTCTGCCAATTTTTGACAGTTAGAATTGTTTAAATCCATTGCTTTTTGATTTAAAACTCTCACACTTGTTTCTTAGAAATATACGGCAGCCATCTTGATTTTTACCGTGCCCGTTGCTAAGCAACTTCTGTCAAGCCGACTTTTAAAGTCCTTAAACATCATTTTGTGTTTAATAATTTGTTAAAGTGCTGAAATGAATCCAATTCATGGCAGAAAACGTTCCTTTGAGGTATTATTATGTTGTTATATGTTTTTGCATATTTTAAAGTTGTTTTTACATTACAAATAGTCCATACTTATGAACATTCTATTTGAGCACCTGTTAAGAAGGCACAAAGAATACTGTGTCAGGCACAATTTTTGTTGTTGCAGACACACTGTGTCATGTGTATGGCACACTGCGTCATGTGCATGACACAGGGCACAGTGTGTTACTGGAAAAGTATAAATACCTAAGATTTTCTGTGCCAAAAATTCCATTCCATTGATAGTACAACTCCATCCTGAATTTTTGTTAATAACTCTGGTGCCAAGTTTAATATTTTAACATATTGTAAGTAAATATGCTCAGTACTACTTTACAGTAAATAATAAAGAATATATTTCATCATATGTGTAACTCTTTTAAGTTCCTTGCTGGACAATATATTAAATTGAATAACTTAAGTCTGGGTTGACTTATTTTTATGGACAAAAATAACCATTATATTGAAAGCGAGCTACTAATTATACCTGATATAAGACATGCGCATACCTAATATAAGACTTGCACCTGAACCAGGGCACAACATTATAGCTGTTATTTAACATAAATTAAATGTATGAATGGTTTAACGATGAACATTGGTTGAACACACATTAAGTCTGCTAAAAAACTGATTTCGGAAACATGTCATGTTACCTTTTGACTATTTCCAAATGTGTTAATGCTTCCTTTTTTCAATGCAAATGAAGAATGTTTCATTTTTTTTCTGTATATTTGGACATGTCATTTATACCCTTGAAATTGATGATATAGATATACTCTCAAGTTTATTACATTGAGGTGTCTGATATTATTTGAAACCTTGTACATCATTATATCTTAAACTTGAATAACTATGCAAGGACTCCGAAAAACAAACAAAATATGATATCACCTTTATAAAACTACGACCAAAACGGGTTAAGTTTGTACATGAATCAAAATTCTTAAACACAAAAATAAATAATTTAATTAAATAACGTACACACTCCATCAATAACACCGTTTGTGTGTTGGATATTGAAGTTTTATTTATTCGTAATTTTATAAATGATAAAATGTACGAATTCATATTAAATAGCGTCGCATTGATACCATTATATGGAAAACAAACATACCACCGTCCTGCCTATTTATATTAATTTAATGCACAATAACCAATACACAATGTTAAGCATAATTGACATATTTTAATGAATCGCATAAATTTATGATTAGAAGATGGTATTTAAACATGTGTTCATATTGATAAAGGTAATAAACTTATAAGAAATTGTTATTTTTGAAATGATGTGCTTGCAATATTTTCGTGACAATTTTTATATAAATTTACAAACATAGCAACAAATAAAATAACAAATATATAGCCTGTTTTAATACAAACACTTATAATCTAAATAATTTTAAAATAGTTGACAAAAAGTAACACAAAATAGAAGGCCATTCAGGACAATTATTCTTATGTGTACACATTAATATGTATTTTTTCAATTCTCTACACTGTCGACCCATAAAATAAATAAGTCGTGTTGTGGTTCATACTTTGTGCCTATAAAGTACACATCGATTATATACGTACATAAGAACATTACAACTTAAACTTAAAGTAAGTATTTATTGCAATTATCGTTATATTGTTCTAGAATGTACAGCATAATTCAGAGAAATATCGCACATACTATTGCTAAACATACATAAAATAACAACACAATAACAAAATAAAGCTTACAAAACTGTATTTGTAACATGATCGATATATTTATCTTGCATTTACCAAATTTACATTTTGAATCTACCTATATTGTTTGACATGACCCGAACATTTTAAAACGTCTAATCAGCCCAAACATATTGCCCACAGTTAAACGATTTCAAGTGAGTGAAATATATAGTTGCTCCTTAAAATGTGCAAACATATCAATAAATCAAGTATCATTTGGTTGAGAAATATAAAATGCATTATACATTTCATTTCATGTGCATAGCTTTTTATTATAATAAATAATTATAATAGCCCCTTATGTCGTATAATATACATAATTTAGCTAGAAAATATATTAATCGGTTTCGCACATTCGAACCTTTTTAGTTATTTACTAAAGTAAATTGACCTTGTATAAAATACTTTTATATTCCGTTGAAGACATGTCAGGTAAAAATTTAATATTGTTCTTGTCTTCAAATATTGCCTTAAGTATTGTTTGCCTTTGTCTTATGTTAAATGATTATATTCTAATGGAGAAAACAGTCAGAAGCCAAACTGTCAATATTTGAAGTGTGAACAACAACTTTTACACATGGAAGTAAAACATGACCATTTCCAATAAAAACCAGTAACTTATCAAGCACGTGTTTCTTTTTGTATATATTTCCCGAGCATGATTCCATCTGGAACATTGAACGTTAAAAGGAAAAACTTTATCTTATTCTGAAACCTAATTTTCTTCCAACATGGACTGGATTATCGACATTGGTCCACTAAGCATCAAGAGATAGTTCATGTTTTTAAGTGATCTAACAAGTCACCGTTTTCTTGTGCAGACTTTGATGTTTATTAAATTTTCCGTCTGACTCCGAGCAATATATGTTCGCGTGTACCATGCAACAGTGACTCTGGTCAAGGAATATATTAAGGCAAATTTAATAAAAGAATAATCGGTTGCGAATCATTCAAATATTCCCGAAATAAAGACGCGCTAGTGCATATCCATCAGACAGAATCGCGGACGAAACGTTTGTTAAATTGACATATGAATACATATACATTTCCAATTAGTTCTCGTCCTTTGTACTTCCCGCCTTTTGGAAAAGTGCCGCATTTCGACTATTGCATCGAATGACATATATTCTGAATCTATTTCAGCGTGTACTTTGCCAGATTTGACGCATGCTTCGTTATATGAACCTTGCTACTGTTCCTGATTCTATAAATGAGAAAGCACTTTTTGGACCAACACAATACACTTTCAAGTACAAAAAGACTCTTCGGTGTATCTTGACTGTAACCGTGTCGCAAATCGACCACTGCATCGCGCGACATAAATTCTGATTCAATGTCATCTGTACCTCTTCCGGGTTTTATGCCTGTTTCTATATATGACTATTGCATTTCTACGACTGATATTCATTCTATCGATGAAACCTCGCTACGATTCACTTGATTGCATGGAAATCATAATGTTATATTATATCGTTGACAGTATAACACTCGTTGTAGTTTAACGTATTCAAGGTAACCGGAATTGAATAACAGACTTTATACTTTACACAATTTTAACTATCAAATGAATTTAACGATTTAATTACGTCACATGTTGATAAATATAAAGTTAACTTTTCTGCAATAACACATTCATAAACAACGTGTTAATCAGTGTTCACTAACTTCAATAATAAGTATCCAGCGAATATGGCTTGTTATGTATAATCTGTATTTATCTTTTTCATTTAGATAAAACTAAGTCGGTATTGATTTGGAATATCATTTGTGGTTGAAAATCATCTACACCATCCGAATTTAATAAATATTACTGCTGTGGTTATTAATTTATTTTATTCATCAAAATGCATTATCGAAGTAGTATTTCCGTATATTGACTCATCATAGTGGCTTCTATTGTATCTATGCGGCAAAACGGGATCTCGTTTAATAAAAAGATGTTGCGTCTGATTTATTTGTGTTTCTAAGACGTATCGAATACAAGTCAACTTTAAAACTTGTTTTGTAAATAAAGTTCGAACATAAAAAGGCATTATTATTAATAATAACATCCACCCTTAGTCAATGTTATAGAAAAGATTAGTTAACTTTAATTGTATTCTGCAAAAAGTTTGAAAAGATGTTCTCCTGTTTGATAACAATGTGACCTCAATACTGGAAGTCGTTGTCAGTGATTTTTTACATGGTGACACCAGCGACAACATATTTTCTTAACAGAATTGAAGGACATATATTTAAGCTTAAGATAAACGATCACGTTCATAAGTGGGCACCTTAAGAAAATCAGATAGCATGACCCACAGTACTCATTCAACATTTGCAGAACTCCCTTGTTTATTTAATGACATTTAATTGTTGTTGTTTTCAAAAACGAGCCTGGTTTAGGAACACACTGAGGGCAGAACATCACACCATAATTGTGTTACACAATGTCTTATATTTTATAGAAGAATCAAAGCAACATTTTGTAACAATGAAACGGCAATATAATCGTCTATTCATGTAACATATTTGCCAATAATTGAATGGAGTATGATGACTGCATCTATAGTTGACATGCCTTTTCTAAACCCGAACTGCGCGTCGAAGATAACATGATTATTTTCACACGGTGCCGATATTCGCTGGTTGAGTATACATGTAAACAATATTCCAACGCTTTCATTTTTTTCTTTTTTTCTTGTTTTAAAAATTAACTATATTTATGATTCCTTAACAAATCGTTTATTGTTTGAATTATGGAAAATATGTTTTATTTTGTATGAATATGTACATATAGCAAGTGTATCTTTCCAAAACACATTTTCAGATAACAGTAATAATACACTCTAGAAAAAATAATTTGTATATAGATGACTTTGGAACGACTCTTCTCAACTAGTGTCGTGTACCAGGCCCGTAGCCAGGATTTTGAAAAGGGGGTGCGAATTTGTGCCATCGACGATTGTTATTGAGCAACGAAGTGGCGAAGGGCGTATGTGCGGGAGGGGATGTTCCTCATGCAATCGGGGGCTTTGGACGTCCTCCCCATAGACAATTTTGAAAATGATCTTAAACTCCTTCATTCTGGTCATTTTTTTAACTGTATTTTGAGACTGAACTTATTGAGCAATTTTATATGAAATTTCACTTTCATTGACCATACTCAGTGACTGATCGACATGAATACGATATGACATACATGTATACCTCATCACATTTTTCAATAACCTCCTTTTTCGATCAGTCACGGAAATACATCATTTTATACGGTGTTTAACCCAACATTAGCAGGCGCGCACACACTTTGTTTATATATACATTTGCAACAAAAAATGTATAGAATGTAAAATCAACAATAAGAACGGTATTAAATATCATTATTTATTGGAGTCTTGGAATATTGATAAAATTGGTGTGTTTTACCATTCTAACATTCTACCATTCATAAATTGAGCAAATAAAATGGAATTATTTGACTTTTTTTTCAAAACAATTGTTTGTCTGCTACTATGGATAGTACCAGAGGTCTAGCATAGCTCTAAACGTGCTAATAGTGTATTGTACAACAAACACCGATTAACAAAACTGGGTCTTCTCAATGTGCATTAATACTATTAAGGAATCAAAATGGTACATATGGTTACTTTATTTTTTTTAACTATTTTTAACAAATTATTTATCTTTTTCTAAACGAATTTCAGAAACATACAACACTCGAGGCTTCATTAAGACCCTATAACCACAAACTACTGGCCCTGTGGTCTCAAAGTCCTTGACAATGTATAACAGGACGTTGAAGAAAAACGTCTTGAGCATAGCTGATATTGTTTGCTGGAAAACACTTTAAGGGATCCGAAAATGGTTGTATCAGGATATAACAAAAAGACAACTCAGTCTGTCGAAAATGCTGTGCACAATGCGTTCTTGTTATAAATCGTGGTATAATGCAAAGTTATTAACCAGTGACTCAGTAGTATTCAGCAAAAGTCGAAGGTTGTTATTTGATTTCAGTCAAGTAAAGATTCAGTTGAAGGCACATAACACCAACTGTCTGGAAAAGAGACGCAGCCAATGCTAAGAATTAATTATTTATTTGATTTGAATATATCCTATATATATTTAGTTGTAACGAGGATAATGGGATATAGGCTTATTTAGAATGCACCCCTACAAGTATGCTAAAAAATGCGGTTTTATACAATTTGTATGACCAGTGAAACCAAAAAGCTTTCTGTATCGTAAGTTTTCGGAAGCTGACATAACATTCCGTTAATTATCATCTAAAATGTATTTTCTTTTTTATAAGATTACGTTGTTATTCAAGTTAATCAATTTTTTTCCAGCCATTTAGAACATTGTCAAAAAAGGTTATTGGACTAGTATTTCAACCCACAATAAGTAGGCTTCTACATTTTGTTATGATATCTTTTACAGATATAGACATTAATAACGATGACAAAAAATACAAAACAATCATTTAGTATCAAGTATCTATAAATAAGTATCGATTGTGTACGGATTAGAGTGCCGGGTTAATAAATTTGCATTATACAGAAAACAAATATCTATTTGTAACAAAGATTCTTATTCCATTTTGCGGAGACCAGCTTCTTAGATCTCAAATCTTGCTGTCACAACTTCTGTTGATTTCAACAATTCTACTGTTAAAACTTGTAAATAAAAATCACGCGCTATCTTGGAAATGACTTAATCGAAAAAAATAATTATATGGTGACCTGTCGGTTGCATATTGAATACAACATTATGTTAACGCTTTTAATAAATACGAAGACTCACTTGGTCCCTGGAAAAAATTAATAACCGTTTATCGTCCAATAAAATTGGATGCAACTTATAGTACAATTTTTTTTACATGTCCAAAAAGATTGGGTGCAAGCGCACCCAACGCACCTCCCCCCCCCCCCCCCCCCCCTTGCTAAGGGTATGGGTACTTAAAAGCAGACAGCGATGCTTAAACCTTTGACAGTCTGATTACTGACTTTTCCTTCGCGTGCCTTTCTCTGCGATGTATAAGGAAGCCCTAGATCATTTAAGTTATCAACAAAGTACGACAAACCACTCGGTATTTATCAGATTGCGTCGCGGGGAAAACTGTCATTTGTATTGATAAACCATTACTTATTGCTGCGGCAAATTGCTTCTAAGTACCTATCAGCTTTCTCAGTGGCTTGTTTTCAAAACAAATTACATCGCGCTCGGTGATATACTTAGCGACAATTATTTCTTTGTGACGTATGCGAAGGTTACGGTTCATAGTGCTATGCAACTCTAAAGATACTGGTAACAATTTTCAAACACGTGCTCGGTGTTTATTCGTATACTATATACCGTTCATACAATTGATTTATTCTGGTTCTTGTTAATTTGTCAATGCTTTTTGGAGAGTTCTTTCAGAAAAATCAAACATAATTATATAATACATGCACGTTTGTATTGAATTCTAATTAACAGATAAAGGACTATATATGACAAAAATGTCATTTTAACAGCTATATACAATAATGTACATAAATCTATACACTGCACCACAATTAGTTTATTATTTGATCACGATGTTTAATAAAACAAATAACGCGAACAATATCGAAAAATCGTCGTATTTTGACACTTGACACTTTATTTTGGTCAGTCAAACTCTGTATTGTGGTAAGTCCGGCACAATATTAGTGCAAGTGCTCCTGTGAATTGCGGTCAAGTCCGTCCACTCTGTATTGTTGTCAGTTCTCCTCTGTAAGCTGGTCAGTCCGCCTTTGTATTGTGATCAGTCCGCCTTTGTATTGTGGTCAGTCCGCATTTGTATTGTGGTCAGTCCGCTTCTGTATTGTGGTCAGTCCGTTCTGTATTGTGGTAAGTATACCTCTGTATTGTGGTCAGTCCGCCTCTGTATTTTGGTTTGACCGCCTCTGTATTGTGGTCTGACCGCCTCCTAATTGTGGTCTAATCGCCTATGTATTGTGGTCTGACCGCCTCCGTATTGTGGTCTGACCGCCTCTGTATTGTGGTCTGATCGCCTCTGTATTGTGGTCTGACCGCCTCTGTATTGTGGTTTTTATTTTAATAACAATTGTATATAATATATTGACTTAGAGCTTTTGAAAAATCAAATAAATATCATCATCATAAGCTTCACGTGCATTAGACGGACACTCATTTAAAAATCGAAGGGCGTTAACTGTTTTAGCTTTTCCGTTTGTCTTTTAGAACTACGCGCGTGTTGTCTCCCATGTCGTATTCAAGATGCCCTATTTCTTACTGTTACCAAAACATTTCGAGTCTACTTATTTCGTAACGGTAAACATGCTTAATTGACTTTGCCATATGACGCTTACGTTATAGCATTTACGATGTAGAACATTTAATATGGTATTGGAATTCTTTCATACAAGTAAATATGTTGTGTCAGGACATTGTTTAGAGGGTATTGCTTAATTAAAGTGATATTTTAGGCATTTTTCAGTGTTGAATTGGGCTTAAAAGAATTAACAGGTCAAAAGAGTAAGTTAAAATGTGGTTACTGACCAATTATCTGCAACTCATCTTGCTACCAGTTGTTTATAAAAAAATATATATTATATTCGATATATTACATGACTCACCCAGTCCTCTAAGCAGAAATGATCCGTAAAACAAAATAGTGTCTTTGTGTCGTATGAACGACTCTGCACTAAAACTAGATTAAGATTCACATCGTTAATCAAATCATTTTTGTCGTCAGTTGTCAAAACAAAAGTACGGTTGATATTCAAATGCATCATTTTTCTCTTTCCGGGATATTTTTTGAGTATGTTGATGCTACTTTAGCAAAGATAAGTGTATATGAAGTGAAAACACCAAAAATAAACAACGGTTGCGACAGACACCTATCAACTGTAAGATGCCCATAATATCACTTAAATGATAACGTTATTTGACTGATGTGAAATCATTGATTACATTAAGACAAGCAATATTAAATCTGAGTATCGGACATATACATATCTTCTGTTATTTTTGGGTTTTATTTTATTTTATTTATAACCATTTGATTATCCAAAAAAATTATGATATATTTCGGTAAGTTTGCAGTCACTCAACCTTTGTATTTCATCCGAGAAATTGAGTAGCGTTATATAGTTTTAAAATATTCCTTTTTATAGCTTACGTTTCTTACTTAAGGTGACATTGTCAGTTCTCCAACGCCGTGATTTTGCTGACTTGCAAATAAAGCACATTCTGCCGTGCTAAGTATAAATCATCTTTATTAAATGATAATGACGCAATTAAACTAACAATATCAATGAAAATATTTTACTTTAAATCATATTTTAACAGCACTGTTGTTAATTAGCATCGGTCGTACGACGATTTTCATAATTTCAGCTCCCAAGGTATAGTATCTACACGGACAAATACGGATATAATAATGCATTCAATGAGTAAACTAGCACACAAATTATGCATATAATGAATAAACTAGCCTACAAGAAAAATGTTTCCTATGTTAATAAAGTTATGCGCATTAACATAAAACATTTGTTTTCGTGTGTCAGTATGTGTTTGACAAAGTTTCAATGTGGGTAGCCAGAGGATATTAAGATCTATTTTTGAAATCCAAGTTCTTTCAGTCTTCACCTTATGCGAGTTTCATTATCGATATTTGCAACTTTAAGTATTAGTGCACCATTGCATGTAAGAATGATATTCGTCTAAAATGAACGACTTAGAAAGATTAATCAGTTGTAATATTCATTTGTAAAAAAAAACATGAGCGTTTCAAGATACAGGTGCTCTTCGACGCCACAGGTGGGTAGCGTGTGGCTATGATATTAATTAGTGAAAACATCATTTTGAATGATAAATAATCATATTATAACGAAAAATTAACTTTTCTGAAAAAAAATATTTCACTATCAAATATATATATAACAAAGTATGCAACTCAAAATCAGCCCAAAACGGGATGCATCGCTTTGAACAGCCATACCTTAATCAATTGTGCAGCGATTTTCACGATCTCGGTCTTATTCAACGCAGAAATGAATTTCCTTTGTGGAAATGTATATGTCTTGCAATATTTTTACAAATGCTGGGTCAACTTTTAAGAAATAACACGATACACAACTCGCATGACCCAGTTGACAGTGATCATGCTGTCTTTTAGACTGAAATCTTCACGGAGTAAAGGGCAACTTCCCTACAAAGTTCATGCAGTTCGATACCATAATTCAATAAAACGTATGAAAAAAACATGATTACCGTTCTTGTCGTTACATTCTGCATCAAGACTAACTGTCCAGCGCCGTTTGAAACCTTTGTTTACATACATTTCAACTAACTGACATTTTAAACATACGAGTGAGTTCATTGGTCCAATGCGGAGGTGTGTCTTTACAACTGGAGATTTTAATTCATAAATGCGACGCTACACCCTGGCCTATTGTCCTCTCTATTGACAACATTCCGTTTTCATTTATAGAGAAAGTTTGGCTGTTTGGAGCGAAAGGGTGTTTTATAAACTGATGTTTAAAATGATTCAAATCATACGTATGTTTATGTTAGCAAATCATACGTATGTTTATGTTAGATGTCTTGGTTTCAAAAATCTAGTTTGATGTGATGAATGTGTGTACACAATACTAAGGTATTTCTACCAGGCTTCTAATACACATGGATCTACACGTATCCGTTATCAGTGTAACTGGGCTTTATGCATGTGCGTAAAGTATCATCCCAGATTAGCCTGTGCAGTTCGCACAGGCTAAATATCAGGGACGACACTTTCCGCCTAAACTTGATTTTCGGTAAGGAGGGACTTCCTTGAAACTAAAAATACCCTAAAAGCGGAAAGTGCTGTCCTTGATTAGCCTGTGCGGAATGCACAGGCTAATTTGGGATGACACTTAACGCACATGCATTAAGCCCAGTTTTTACAGAACAAGGCTCATATATTATGGAAAACATAGACATGCAATTTACAAAGCAACATTAATCCGATTTGCCCAACGTCAGTTCAAACGACATTGCATTATTGGAATCGAATGATTAATCTCTTTGTGCGATAGTGACAAATCTTCTGCAGTAGGAATACTTGCTTTGATGATAATTGTAAGCACGCATTTAAGTAATCTGAGAAAATTGAAGTTTTAAAGCAAAGAAATTGAATGTTATTTCTTGCGTGCATTTTGCAATCTTTGATGAGGTTCATGAATTATTATTCCACAAACCCGATCGCTCGTGTATAAAGCATTTGCATTTAATCAATAATATCAGGAATAATATTGAGGAATACAGTGGAGTTTGAACGTTGTGTAATTTTGATTTTGATTAATATAATACTCTTTAGTTGTTTGATCAACTGCGAAGGATCCTGGTGTGCGGTTATTGATAAGCGCATTAACGACATACGCGTCATCGCTTGAAAAGAAATCGCAGAGTGTCTCTTTATCTGTCGCGAAGGGAAATAACGATGATGAAATGGTTATAAGTGGCAGGACACGTTTCAAACCCTAAGCTACTCTAACTTAACTTAATAAAACTTATGCGAATTAAGGGGACACAAATATCAGTCAACAATAAATGTCAATGTGTAGAAAAATCACGGTATATTAAGTAAAAGGGTTTAAAGATGACTTGTTTAATGTAGCCTGCGGCATGCAATACCAAGCATTGGTTTTGCTTAACATGGTTTCTTATTGCTTCATATCTATGAAATGATATGTGATTGCATTTAATGATATTCCTTGAATTCGGTCTAATACAACATGTCAATGGCGTTTACATGTGAGATGGCATTGAGTGCGTTTTTATTTGCTACACATTATTGGTGTAACCGATCGAACAACGCCGTTCGAGGAATTGGCAATACTTAACTAAGCACCTTTAATGATGAATTAACAGCGTTTATGTGCATGCAAGAATGCGCAATAAATGCTTGCTGACATTTAGCAGTGTTTGTTTTACATAGCTTGATTCTAAACTAAATTTTTCATTTTTTCTGAGGCATGACTAGTATATCGAAAACAACTTTGAGAAAACGTAAGGCATGTTAGCGTATAAGCATATCAGTATGGTATATACAATGCACATCCTTAATCATCATTGTTAAATATACACCAAACGCAATAAAAAGAAACATAAATATAATAAAACAAACAAATATTGTAAGTGGCAGCTTTTTACGCGAAGAACCACAAAAGTCTGCTTGAAATAATGACATATGGCTGATTATTTTGATCCACTGGTTTGTGATTAATTGACTTGATGATACAGATACTCAATGTATATTAAATACATGCACATAACACATTTACTTACATATGGGCCGTTTTCTGTGAAAAGGGGTTTAATGCATGTGCAGTCCGCACAGGCTAATCTGGGACGACACTTTCCGCCTTTATGCTATTTTTCGTTTCAAGAAAGTCTCTTCGTAAAAAAATCAATTTTTTCTGAGTATGTCGTCCCTTATAAGCCTGTGCGTACGATACTTCACGCACACGCATTTAACACCCTTTTCACATATCGAGGCAAATATACATCAAAACCACTATATATAAACATAACCATGATACTAAAAAATAAGTTCTTGCCAATCATTAGATAAAGTACTACATTTGTATTGACATAATGACATATGGGTAATTTTTGCATCAACTGGATGTGTGTTTGATTGTACTGGTGATACACATCTCAAAGCAAATATAAACACATCATTTAATGAGAATAACTATGTTATACCTTGTATTTCGTTCTACTCGCATTCGAACATATGTACACATTTTTTAAATAACATGTATAACAATTCTTATTGTTAAAACGGTTAACTTCAAACTAAACGCATCGTTTGTAAATAAACTCCTCCATAGGCGCTTTAGAGCATTAGGATGGTTGACGCTATTTCAAACACATCAATATTCTGTGCATTTTTTGCAACAGATAACAACTTCGAAATAAAAAAATGTTATGTAAAATGCTTTCCTTTCTTTTACCAAAAAAAAATTTGAAAATGTTTTTCCTTGAGGAATGAAGACATGCCAGATGTAGCACGATCAAACTTTATCTTTGCGTCAGGATTACTTGTCAGATTTGTTTTAAATTTTTATATAACAAACACAATTAAATATTAAATAACAGTAATCTGCTCATTTAGCAACACGATTAAGCAGTCGTTATAAAAGCATTATGAAATGAAAAGAAAAAATACTTTTACTGTCATATTAAATGTGCATTTTACCAGTGTAGTGAGAATTTCTCTAGCATGAGATTTGCAAGATTTGATCTACATTAGCATGTCTTATAACGTGAAATTACAGGTACGAATGGTTTACAATTAAATAACATATGATCTGATGAATTTGCAAGGTATTTAGTCGTGGCCAATGCGCTTGAGTTCTGTATGTCGAATTTATATAAACGGAGCTATGTATCCATCACATTATAGAAGTTCCAACCAACAAAATAACATGATTATGTTAGAAAGACCTTTCGTTGACAGTATTTCGTTAACCGTGGGTATTTTATTTTAAAACGCGTAAATTTTAATTTTAACTATTTCCTGGCTGTGTAAAATAGCACCAATAACTGCGATAATACCTCCGTTGAAACTAGCGCCCATGTCATACTCAGTCTTTGGAAGATGGCTGCGTGATTGTATTGCTGGAACCAGAGGCTTCCTATAAAGACTCGCATTTAAATGAGCCAACATTTAAGCTACGCTCGCATGTCCGGATGGCGACTTCTGGTTATTGGAATACTCGACTGGAAGAGAGAGCCGCCACAGATTTATCTGTCGATTTCATGCGATGGTTATCACAAGTTGAATCTCATAAATAATCTGCGATGAAAGCGTGCACGATCATGTGTGTGAACCTGAAATTGTATTCGTATGCATATATTTACGGAGGTACAATGGTCGACGTGCATATGTGTTCAAAATATAGTAGGGATTCATGAAATAAATTAAACGATCACGTCGAATCAAACAACAACAATTAAAATTATTGTTTTCACAAAGCGCCCGTGACTACAAATACAGACATTGCGAATGTCGCTTGTAACAAGAAAAGGCACTTTGGTGAGAAAGTATCGGGGTTCGGTACACGGATCAGCGCGACGGCACGGACGAAGGTCCACAATACCCGGAAGTCTGGACTACGGGAACACCAGGTGTGGACTGCCCGCTCGATCATTTAGCATGAAGAATAGAAACGAGAATGGCAATAAGAAACTCAGCTTTGCAGACGTTGTTTTGGTACGTGGCCAATTAGGGAAGTTATTTAACTAACGTAATCTAAATTACACAATGATTGATTAACACTTTCAAAGAATATCTTAAAAAAACACGTTTAAATATAAATGTTTTCAAGAATAATGCGAAACATTACAATCAACATATATTAAAACAATATATCAAATGATAAAGCAAATATTTATAGTCAAAAGAATAATGTATATCATTACGTATATATGCTCTTGTAGCAGTTTTGTAACCGATGACGTGTGTACCGGCTTTGTTTTCGTGTTTCATATTATGCAAACAGATCATCTGTATTAATCTGATTGTTTTAGAGGATGAACATTAGGTAAGCAAAAAGCAGTGTTTATACGGGGTCTATTTGCAATAACGACATGCTTATTAGGCACTTAATTGAGAATATCCAAATTGATAAAAGATTAAAGCGAGTCATAGTCGTAGAAGTAAATGTTTTCTTGGAGCATTATTATAAATATATATTTCAAATACTTTCATTCTTAATAACTTGAATCGTAAAAGCATTGTGTGTTATTAAGTCATTCATTATTTCTGTCGAATTGTATCAGGGTGAAAAACCCGTCTTCAAGGACATTTGGTATTAATTACTGAGCTCTTTCCTTTTAAAAACAACCTTTAATATTGAATTTAGTTTATTAGTTTTCTTTGCCCATTATTCTTCTTTGAGTCATTCCGCTCTGATTGCAATTTTTACATCAATTTAGCGACGCTGCCTCGGGACTACTTTGGCAGCAAAGCAAATGAGCAAAGCTCAGAACAGTTTAGCAAGATGTCGCCCTCCGGGAACATGTGTCGCACGCGAAATTACTCCTAGAATGCAATTTATATCCCACATCAGCATAGCCACAATTTGATATTGCGAAACGAAACCATTAGCAGAATGTACTTCCATAAAGAATTTAATCCAGATACTCGGCCAAGATTGTGGAAGGGAGCAAGGCAGTGAAATGTTTTAATTTTGTTTAGGCGAAAAATAGCAGCGTTATTTATTTGCATTATTTATAAAAAATACAACTGTATAAACTTGTAGATCGTTCGTTACTTGAAAAAAAACTTACACGTAATCATACGCTAACAATAACATTCTCCAACATCACGCATGAAGGTCTTGTGATGTGGCTCATTTTGCAATATTGCTCGTAAGAGTGACATTGACATTGATCATACGGACTTTTAAATATAAATCAACTGGTCTCTGATCTATACTAGCATTTTTGTGTATGATGCTATAAAGTATATGACCGTATATGAGAAGAAGCACACACCAGCACAGTTACATTTTTTACGTATCACTTGTCGACATGACCTCGCCAAATGTCTTTAGTCAAACGCAACTTGAAAACAAACGAACATGTTATATAAACTGCTGTACACCCAATGCAAAATGATTACTAATAAGCTTGATTCATTATAATGTATACTTTTATTATTTTCTTAATTGATGTCTGTAAAGTCTACAGCAACGTTTTTTTAAAGATTTTGTGTTAAACTATAACTATTTGATGACATATGATCATGTCAAGCATTACATATAAACTATATGTGGAATGTATTCGATACCATAAATTGCATCTTAAACAAATTCGATGATATATCAATATTAAATCAAACAGTAGCAAGATCAATCAATCTAAACAGTTACTATAATCGAACGTGCCTGAAATAAGTATTCATACCTCATGGCCGTTTATCACCTGCGCCACCTCTTTTTGGAGATGCATTTATAAACGCGCCAATAATACTTCAGAGGTCGCACCAATGGCCGGACTTTTTAACAAAACGACGGCGAAATCAATAGTGTTTTAGGTTCAATATGTTTGTCCAAGAATTTGCTTTAGTTAAAAAACGGGCAATATTGCGAGATTAAGCGAAAATTAATTTAGCTAAAAAGTTACAGAAACATACGATCATAACCCGTTTAAAAATGTAAGGACCTTTGTAGGTTGCGACATAGTGGAGATTTAAAACGTTTTATATAAAGCGACACTATAAAATCATTGGTGGGGTAATATTGATATCATATTAAACGGCCTTATGTTTGCTGTGGTACTTGATTAATACGTGAGACGCACGTGCGGTAATAGCTTGTGTACAACTTATTTGCTTATTTTACAATCGACAAATCTGCAATCGTCTTATTCCACATCCGGCTTTTATGTTAACTATTAGATGTGTTTGGCATCCTTTATTGCCACGGATTATCGAACCATAGGTGGTCCTTATAGATAGCGATAGCGGTCTAAATGTGGCATACTGGTTATTGTTAAAAATAGACTGGAAAGCTTTCAACGCCCTGTAACAGGCGGTTAAAAGACGCGATCAATAGACCTCTCTTGTCGCGGACTGCTGTCACATAATTGGATAATCTAATTTACGAGTTTGTGCACGGTGTCAAAAACAACATTATAATAGTTATCGTCCATACAATAACACGGCTAATGTAAGAGACATTGATTGATAATAAGTACAGGGTCCTTTCTTTCGCGGCTAAATTTTAGCTGTGTGTTTTGTGGCTCGAACATATATTGGCGACTATTCATTTAAGTATATATTGCCAGATTATGTTTCATTAGCAATTTGCCATCATGTATGAAGACATTATAACATTTTCAGAAATGAAAGAATTTGTACTTTATGTGATCTTAACGATTTAGAAGACGAATATCACTTTTTACTTAGATGTCCATTTTATTTAGAAGAAATATCCAAATTATATTTTAATACATATGAAAACACTATTCAATAAGACAAAATATGCATACATTTTTGAAGCTCTTAAATAGTAATAATAAATGTACCCTTCGGAAGTAATCAATTTACTGTAGTACATGCTTTAAGAAAAGAAATAATTTTATTTTTGTTTAACTCAACGTTAATAATGGTTATTTATTTACCGTTTGATATGAAATGAATGTACTGTGTTTTTATCTGTTGACGCCGATGTTTGTTAACATTTTCATTGTTTTATGAAATGATTATGAAATGAATGTGATTTTTTTGCTGTTTTCTCTGTTCTTATCTTATATATTTGTTCATATATAGTTGAGTATGAATACTCAATTCAGTGTGTACATAAACACACAACACTCACGAGTACTCTATTATCTTTATTTCTATATTTTTTCACGCATGTATGAATGTTTTATATTGATCACGATGGGCTGTAACATGCCTAAGTGAATAAAATATTTGTTCTCTTCTGTTCTGTATGTAAATGTAGTGCTGCATGATAGTCAATAGTCGAATTTTATAGCACATTAATGAGTAGTAAATCGACTTAAAATCACTAAATTTCTCGCTTTAAACCTGCATAATAGGTATATCAGACTGATGGTACATGTTCCGTTTCGAAGATCGATTCTTTATGTGACAGGAAGAATCACTGTTAAGTATCAGCATATCATCAAGAATAATCTGAATTCACACGCGTACCTATATTGCTCACGTTCATCTACATCAGTGTGCGTTTGATTACCATCCACCGTTAACCCCCCATTGTTGTACATAGAAAAAAATATGTACGTCAGAGTTCGAGCCAATCAGCTATATAAGGCTTACTTATGACGACTAATGCTTTGATCAAGTATTGCATGTATACAACAATTTACAATATGGATGTATATAGGATTAGTATATGTATATAGGATGAGATGATCGATAGTATATATAAATATATTCAGATTTGTGACGATCTTGAAATCCATCTTCGAAGTGTCCTTAAGAATTTGAGAAATAAAAATAGCCCGGCTATAAAGTAAAAGCTTGGAAATCACGTGTTCACAATTGTAATTGGATATACTTTAAGGCATAAACAGCCGTGTCTATTCCGCAATTTGAGAGTTCTTGTTATTGATATATTGTTTTAAAGCATTGTATCAAATGTGAGCATTGAATTAAATGACGTGGATACAGACAGAACTAAAATTCAATCTTTATAACTGTTATATTTCTAAATGCAATATACAATGAAGATTAATGTCAAGTATTAAACACATACCGGCATAGTTTTCCCAAAAAGTAAACGATTTGCACACTTTTTATGCATTTGGCATAGGACGCTAACGACTACCGATGGCTGTTTTTCGGAAAACTTCTAAGGCAGCGGGTACGATGAAAGATAATGTAGTTGACGTTAATATGATTGAAACTTGGATTACCCCAATGATGTTTGTATTTTCAGTCGTTTGACGATCAGCGTCACTTGGTGCAGACGACTATGAGTTGGGATACCCGCCATTGCGAAGAATCCATGCCCGAGTATGGAGCCTTTCTCTACCAGATCAGAGAAGCTGGCAAAGAGTCGGCGAACTGCGTCGACCTCACCTGCAAAACGACCGACATACTGTGCAACACGTGTAAGTGCAGACGACATGTTTATGAAACTCTCTTTAAACACCTGAGTGTTTTATGTAACACCGTTTCAACAAAGCTGAAACGAATGGCGAATGTTACAATAATATATCATTATGTAAATGGGGCAATAGGAATTGAATTTCATTTTAAGCCATTTATTGGAAACATGGACATATGCACTCGATATAAATTGGCTTTATCGGTAGGGCAATCCTATGTTTGTTGTTATACTTTCAACGAATCGTTTGTGTATGTATTACTCCTAAAATAATCAATCATGCATTACTTTCATCAACATATAAAGCCACTGTAATGTTTTATCCGGAATTTTCAAATTCGTTTGCAGTTCCTACATGCTAATTGGAATACATTAAAAGTCATTATGCTACAAACGTTTGACCCTATTTAATCATAAATACATACAAAAATACCCTTAACATATAGTATCGTGGTGAAAACTTTCAAAACGAAGCACTCTACAACACAATAGACAGTACAATAGGGAAAAACAGCTGCTATATACAATTGAACATATTCACTCTTTATTGGAAAATGGTACTGTTTCTTTAAATAATGTTACACGAAGCTTTTAAGCACCACAACACTAAGATACAATGGTATATGCAAGTGTCTATCTTTGCCTTCTTGTGAAGTTATTATTTAGTTTCCAGTTCGTCTTAAAACTACACAAACATGAATAAAACATATGTCACCGCATTAAACCGATCAACTATAATGATTACATATCAAGAGGTATTTTAGAATTTTCCTGGAGCTAACGCATACTGACATTACTATTATGAAAATTAAATTATCTACAACGTTAAGTTTGAACTTTCCATGCGTTGTTTGTTTTGCAGTGTTTGTCACGTTGTTCATAGGCGTGTCCCTTGCGTTACCGGTTGCGATGGTTTCCATTGGTGAGTGACGGCGTAATATCGTGTACTTTGTTTGCAAAAACAATATACGATGAATTTACAAGGCATGTTGTCATCAACAAAGTACACATCTGTTTAAAAAAACTTTCAATGAACATAATAAGAGTACATGGAATGTGTTTTTTAAATAATTTTTCGCCATGCATATGTGTTTGAACAAAGGGGATTTAGTTTTGCTCTTAAAACGGTTTATATAATGGGAAAAATGGTAAACTATAGCAGTGTTATGGCCCAAACTTGATTAATTATATACTCAGTGTATCAACTACAGTACAAAACAGTACGTTATCTCATTTTTAGTATAAAGAGTTCCCTTTTCATTATTACAGGCGTGAAGTACCTGGAAGACTGCCCCAAGGAGCCCCGCATCCCTGTGTATCTGCTTGTTGGCGGCTGTTTCGGCGTCATCAAACTGCTGTCCTCTCTCTGGCGCAACATCCAGACGCGCCGATACCATGACGTTATCTTTGACGACCCGGATGCAGACGGTGCCTTCAATAGTTCAACCTATCGCACTATGGACACGCTGTTGTTCTTGTTCTTGTTTGGTTGGCAGATTGCGGGCACGTTTTGGACATTTAACATCTGGACGCCTCATTTTGAACAGCTCCTGTACGAGCCGAGCAACTGGTGTGATAAGACGGTGTACATGTTCACCGTGTACCAGTTGTTTACGTGCTACGTTGTCATAGCGGCGTTCGTGTTGGTGCTTGGAACAATCCTGTTTTTACAGAAGTGTTGTTGCAGCTAATGCAGACACATACTGAAGTGTAATTGTTTAAGATAATTATTGACATTTTGTACATTGACGTATTTTCTATCCCTATACTTATACGGTCCGGTGTGTTATTGTATATATATTCGATGCTAGCATTCTGGTGCTATTTTGTATAATATCCATAGGAACATTCTTTTTAAGGTGAATGCAAAGAGAAATTGAAGAAAGTATTCACCTTTACGTTAATCTTGCGTTGGTTAAATTTCTAAAAAAAGCACTTTAATTGATCCGCTGTAACAGAAAGTGTACCTATATGTTCTTGCATACAATCATATATTTATTTTAATGTTTAATGTGATATTTATGTATATAGGGTACCAAAAGGTTATTCTGTAATCATTTAACAGACCAAATAACTATATTGTTCTATTTTATTCGTTTTTAGTTGACAGCAACAACTTTTGTTGCATTAAGTAGATCTATTTGTATGATAATTTATCTTTCTGATAGATTATATTAAATATTGAATGTTGAATATATATTACTCAAATACTACAGTATTTACAACTGCCACAATATCGTTTAGCGCCATTCCATTTATAATGCCTGTTTACCCTTATTAATTGTGTTGTCATTTTATGTTGGTTGTGAACATATTAATTCGCATTCAACTTTAGCCGACTGTGTAAAGCCATTATGCATCTGTGTACATCACACATATATCAGAGAGTGAAGTTGTTTTATAGTGTATGACCTCATAGTGTACAAACCTGATATAATCTTAAGATTCCTTGATAATATGTAGTACCTTAAACAGCCTGTCAATGTTGCGGATAAGTCTTGCCCTTTGTTATAATAATGTTCATAAATTGTATTCGTCTTTGTGTTAAAATGTTTATTCTCAACAGTGCTTTGCTCCTCTGCTGCAGTAATATGTGAATCATCTGTTGTGTGGATCATCTGTTGTGTTTCCAAGCTTATGGCTAAAACAGTGAACGTGAAACTGCCTATTGCATTGTATTATGTACGTAGACTTAAGACAAATATTACGTAAGTTATCTTAATTTCTTTTATCATTTTGAAGTGTAACAGTGTCATTTATTTAGATAACTATTACTGTTATCTTGTATTGTGACAGAGATGAAGTGCGTTCATTTTCTTGATTAAACGATACAATAGTGCTTAATAAGCTTTTGTTAAAAATATGTGTGAAATGAATTGTATTGCAAAAGCATTAAATAAACTGTGGTGTCCGGCTCATGTCTTTAGAATTCCAACGATGGTGTACCTTTTCACCAATTTCTAAGGTTAATCCTGGCCTTTGATCTCAAGCAACATGATTGCCGTGTTTTTCATTGTTATTGCTTTTATTGTTTTGTTGTTGCAGGACCATTCAAAACTTGTCTCTTTTAGGCAACGAATTGTCCATTCGTTATGTGTATGTTTAGTAAAGATATATCGTGGAAATAAATATAAAATCATGTTTATGCAAATTCTTGTTTATTATTATAAGGTTAAGTACTATTAATAACAGTATTTTTGTTGATAATGTAGTGGGATTTCTCGACGAATAAATATCAACAAAAATCGCAATGAAACAGATGAAATACGGACTGTTAGTGCTTGAACACAACAGAACTACAGTGCTATGAAAAACCTGCTATATAGTTCCAATAATACTGTTTCTACCATCTGAAACGTAGATAAATAACAAACTAGAATATATGTTCAGAAGAAATGAAACCGAAACCAGAATTTCAAAGAAATTAGAATTTTACACCATTATCAATAAAATTCTTTTATACATTTAAAAAGCAATACACACATAGAAACAATTGTGTGCATATTTGTTTACTCGACTCATAGACACATTTTTTGCATGCGATCGGAGTAATATATTGTGTACAACTTTTTTTCTGAGGTGTTGTACTCTAATTCTTGTAATGAGAATAAAACTATGATTTGAAAAACCAGCCGAAAGGTGGTCACCTGAGAATAGCAGCCACCTGCGCACAACAGTCTCTTTTGCCCATTCTCTCGACTGGCTGCCAGAGCTCCAGTTAAGGGCCGTACAGCCGTAAATATGGCTTTTTCATGAAGGTTTACGCATTTATGTTAATAAAAAGGACATACAATTACCACTTTAATGTCCCTTTTACGCATTTACGAAAAAACGCTGGCCGTACCGATACGTCCGCGTCAGCGCGGCGTGATTTGTTGGTGTCTAACCTAACGGCGCTTTTCGTTAATTTAAATTACCGAAAGGTTGAAGAGTGGATTCCGATAATCGTATTATCGTCTGTTCTGTCGCGAGAAATCAGTTAACTCGTAAACCCGTCAAAAACAATATGTCTGCGCGCAAGGGAAGGCCGGCTAAACCGAAATCGGTTGAAAAAACACTGTGTTGTCATATAATGGCTACATACGGTCGTCTAACCATCCTGACATTCAATCTCTAAACCCAGAAAAAGTCATTGTCGCCCCGATATTAAAAGATGTGATTGCATCGGTGGCTAAAAACGTTAGTAAACACGATGGGAAACGGATCCAGACAAAAACTTAGGAAGATTGGAAAAACAAATATGACTGGCTTGTCACAGAGAAAATAGAAGACGCTTTACGCTTAAATTGTGAAAATTTCTATGCCAACTTTGACAGTTAACTGCTAAAGCAATGATTCTTTTGAGATGAGACAGTAACATTCGTGTTCATTTACTAAGCTTACTAGTTAGCTTGTGTTTTCTTGTCAAGAAAAATGGAGAAATAGTATTATGTCATGAGTTGTCATGCATGTGTAGTTGTATTTGCATCATATTTCTGAAATGAAAAGTTAATAAAGTAACTGTTAAAGAAGCTAAATATATATATTATAATTGCTGCAAATGTTTCTGTAAAGTCAGTTATACACCCTTCAATATCCAAGATCAAAGGTAGTACTGTACTACCTGTATTTTTAGATATGGTAGTACAGGTACTAATTGATTTTCAGCGTTACTCCTTTTCTTTCTGTCAGTGGCAGTACCGTTACTAATTTCACAAATCCTTATATGGAACGCTGCCGGCTGCTGTTCGCTGGTTGGACTGAATATAATATGTAAATTGTTATTTTTAAATCAAAGGTATCCGAGACTTTCGGGCTTATACCAAGCCGGCTGTCTATCAAATCAAACAAAAAGATCAGTCGCATGCAATGCTTTGATATAAAACCATCTTATACACAAGTAAAACAAACAAACTGCTGTATGGGTGTATTTAAAATAACTTTCGAAACTTTGAAAAGCAGTTAAAAACCTTAAATCTATGTACACATACAATGCAGTTGAAAGTACCTCTGTCTCATAATAACATGACACCTGTTCAAAGATAGCAGCACACAGTTAAAAAAAGAAATTAAATAATGCAGTCATTGATTTGATTTCACATTGCCGGAATTTATAATGCCTCTTCTGACAACCATGTAAGAATTTAACAATACATCCATGATACTGGTATTTTACAATATAAAACGGTAAATGCCGTCGATTAAAGTTTCGTTTTTTTAAAACAAAAAAAATAGGACATCGTTGTTATACCTTTTATCCGCATGATAATGTTTAATACAAAATACACGAAACTGTACGATATTCATAGAGCCGTATAGCATTTATGTTTATATTGCCTTGTTTACGTCGGATCCGATTCATGCTGATTGATAAACATAAAGACAATGGTGGAGCTTTTATTTTCTTGGACCACTCCAAGCGCGCCACGAAAGGTAAATATTAGTGCAAGAGAAAAGCGGGCCAGAATAATTATAAAACTTAATCGCCCTGCTTATAATGAAAACATTACATTTGCATATTTGCTTCCGCGATCAGCCAGTACACAATTCCAGATAAGGTTTTACGGCCTTTCCAGCAAAAGCATTTACATGTTTAAAATTAAGTTGCGTGCCATTTTGTAAAGTTTTTTTTGCGTGTTCTTGTGCTCCTTCGAAAACATAGTTGAGCCAATAGCTAGCTTGGATGTTATTATAACCAAATGATTATGTTTTGCCAATGAATACAAGCAATTACAATACACATGCAAGTATTATATGTATATTTTGGTAATTATATTGATATTGTGGATATATATGGGATCTGCAAATACTTGTCAAAATATATTAATTATGACAAGGCTTGTGTTCATTTTATCGTTAAATCTTGTTGACTGGTTTCATTTACAAGAAGATAACTTGCATGATATTCACTTGTAGAAAACCCGTTATTTTGTATATAAAACGTTTGAGTTTGATATTTACTTGAATCAAACAATGGTTTAGAACGTTGGTAAAACTTTCAAAAACAACACAATCTATATTTTTCCATTTTATTTTGTTAAATATATGTATTAACAGAACCTTTACATTTAGAATAGATGTTAGAAAAAGAAGCTTATAAACAAAAACACTGACTTGGGTTCGAACTCGAGACCGCTGTATGTAAAAGGCATATAGCGGGTACGCATTTCGCAAAGTATCGACGAAAATCACAGACGAGTTTTTATTATTTCGATAATTACTGACGATGTCTTTAACATATTCGATATGCGATAAATAGTTATGAGTCGGGATTGCTCATTTGATTTGTTTGTATATGATGTTCATATTCGTTTTGAATATTTTACACATTTTTTGAAAATTGTCATTTTGCAAATCTGTAAATAAGTTCTTTTTGTATAATAGCCATTTACTTGCAAAGCAGACATGCTTGAAACCGGTTACTTGAATGTAAGTTTGTAAATCTGTGAATAGATAACATTTTTAATTATAACATTCCTTGACAAAACTTTATCAACGAATCTCAAATCATTATTGGCTTATGAATGCTGAAAGAAAATCTTTTAATGAAAAGCGTCGAAATTGTAAAAATTGCTTCATTAGTAATTTAAAAAGCAATTATTTATACACAGATTTACTTTCAGGGCAGTGTTAATAACTTTAAATGATTTCGCAAAAAACATGTTCTTGTTGCAGGTGACAAAAGAACCGTACAACAACAGTATACGGCTGTATTACACATTTAACCTTTTAATTGTTGTTGTTAATTAAAAAACGTTTGCCCTTCTGAAACTTTAAAGAAATAAAGTATTTGTTATTCATGTATTACACGTAAACATATGCATAATCGTCGTTACTGTTTTGGTCGTTTTTGGATTAAAAAATGTTAGATTTAACTTTATTGAAAGCGTACATATTCACTTATTTCAAGCACTGGTTTGCTTGATACATCATCAATCGCGTTCATCAATTAATTTCTGACAGTCTTAGAGAAAAAGGAAGATATATATTGGATATTAGATATAAACTAATCTCTTCTTGAAAAAAAAATCATTTGAACTTCATACATTACTTTCAAGAAATATATCACGAAAGATGCTTGAGAATAGAACGCTTTGAAACACCGTGAAAACATGCTCTGACAGTTAAAAAAACGGACTCGTTCAAGTTGAAATCATTACAGTTTTTTCCCCCAAATACCGGTGGCAGATGTCGCCTTGTCATCTTAAGCAACATAAATTTGTTCTCTGGCAGCATACACGCAGTCTTACAAATTGCATAACTGAACAAAATAACAAGTGCTTAGAAGATGAAAATACATTACACCCTGTCTTGTTGTCAGTCCGACGCACTTATGACTAAAATAAATTGTCGACAACATGCAAAATTGTACCGTTGTACTATTAAGAAACTATATAAAATCACGAAATAAATTTCATATTTCACTTAGAGCAAGTATAAATAATCTAATGACATGTAATTATACCACTCGAGTGTAAATATATATATAAATATATATATATATATATATATATATATATATATATATATATATATATATATATATACAGTTGCCTCGGAGAAATGTATAAAGGAAATCATCTTAGATATACATTATGCGAACATCCCTATACATGCCGAAGGAATTGTACTGATTTTAGCGATGTGTTTGTCCATCACAACTATTACACAGTTTACTCCCATGGCGTACGCGAGAAATGCATGTTTCCATATTACTGATTTCTAACATGTACCTACAAATTATTATGTATGCATTATATACTTGATAATTCATAATTTAATAAATATTTTTTGACAACATCACAGGATGCTTTCTCGTTTCCGTGTGGTTTATTACTTAGGCGATATAATATTTGAAGTACATCAATTGTAAATAATCTGATGACATCTAATTATACATCTCGAATGTAAACGTAGTCATATACTAATGTAAACGTAGTATCATATATATATATATACATATATATACATCATAACAAAAATATATTGTGTATGGACCAGTTGCCTCAGAGAAATGTATAAAGGAAATCATCATAGATATACAAGCGCATTTTGCGGACATCCCTTTACATGCCGAATGATTTGTACTGATTTTAGCGATGCGTGTGTCCATCAAAACTATTACACAGTTTACACAGTTTACTCCGATGTAAAACGTGGGAAATGTATATTTCCATATTCATGATTTCTAACATGTCTCTTTTAATTGTTTTTTGTTAATTTTAACACTATTTTCCTCTCAAAATTTAAATAAATAAAGTATTTGTTATTAATGTATTACACGTAAACCTATGTATAATTCGTCGTTACTGTAGTGGTCATGCTAGGAAAATATATAAAGCTGATAATAATTCATAATTGAGTACATGCTTTATTGACAACACGACAAGATCCTTTCTTGTTTGCGTGGTAGATATCTCTTGATAATTCCTTAAACATGTCTAAATGTCAATTTATATATCTATATTTCATTTATTATTTCATTCAACAGCGTATTACTCAAGACTTAATGATTTCCTTCGACAAATGCACTGGGTAAATTAAGATAACCTCTATACGCGGTTAAGTATGAGTTTTTCCCTTCTGTCTTGAAAATGTTTAAAAGTCGATATATAATTGTCATTTACAAATAATGAACTTTTTATCAAAACATAAGTTTCATTATCCAATCAAAATTAGTTCATGAACTTTGTTAAAAATTACCTGGATATACACATATATATCTTTTAGTATGGAACACTATAATACTTTATCTAGGAAGGACCCTGCTCTATTGATTAGTCCATTAATGCATTAGAATTTCACGCGTTTATAATCATAGTCTCCTGATGATTACAAGAAAACTCACTCAATGTTACTTCATCATCCGCGAAGAAACAGTTCAAAGTAAAGGAATGACAGTGTGTCATCGAATACGTGTCAAATATTTCAATTTGTTTTCTAAAATGAAACGATTATATGCTTTACGGGACACATACATAAGTGAACAATTCATGGCATAGTGGAACAATATGAATTGCAAAAGCATCGAATTGTTTTACAATTTTTCCCGATTATGCAAAATATTCTTATTCATAATTACGTACTAGCGGTTCAATGATAGCAGCAACAGTAATTAATTAAACCTGTCATTTATTTAATATCGGAATTTATCATCCACCGTCTACAAACTCATTAACAAATATAACAGTATACTGATATTTTACTATCAAGAGTGGTTTATGCCGTCGATTAATATTATGTTCGCTTTAAAATCTAAAAACTGGACATCGTGATTACATCCACATCCGCATGATGAAGCATGTATAATACATAATACGTTAAACTTTACGATATTCCATACAAGCTTATGCAAGCTTACATGTATAGCCTTTATGATGAAATTGCCCATTTTACGTCCGATCCAAGACACGTAATGTGATTAACACACGCACACATGTTGGAGATTTAACCTCCCTATGACGACCCTCGCGCCATGAGAGGGAAATATTAATGCGAGAGAATAGCCGTCCAGATGCATCGTACAGCTTAGTAACCCTATCTTAAATGAACATATCATATTGGTATATTTGCTTCCGAGATCACTCATCGCACCATACTGATGCTTTTCCAGCAAAATCATTGACATGTTTAAAGTTGTCCCTCTTTTGAAGCTTTGTTTTGCGCGCCCCTTGTGCTTCTTCTTAACATCTTAAAGCAGGTGGCTAGCTTGGAAGTTATTATATCCAAATGATTATGGTTACGAAATGAATTCAAGCGAATGCAGTACACATGCATATAGTATATGTATTTTTTGGTCTAATATAACTACATGTATTTCAGTTACAAATACGTAAAGTTTGTATTTGGGTTTAGAATAACATGTTCAATATACGCAGCCAAGAATGTTATTATAATTAAAGATTGTCGGATGAAATCATTAACTATTCTTGTCTACTCACAGTATCAGAATGACTTTTACCGTCCCCAAAGGTATTTTACATTCAAAACTAATCTCTTTCTTTTTTTTAATAATATCCCTAAAATACTTTCATGTAATTAGTTTGTTTCGTTCATATTGCATTTAATCAGCGCGATCTGGTAGTAATCTTTGATATTAATTAAGAAACGCTGCCTTGGGAAATCTACGACTAGAAAGCTAGAAAATACAATCGGGCGAGATGTTGCCCAAAAAGAACACGTGTCGCATGCGAATATTCATACGAGCGCAACTTATATTATACTTATATATTTGGAAAAGAAACCATGAGTTAAATGCAGTTCCGTACAGTTTTAAACAAAGACACACCCACGAAATTGTGCAGGGTATACAGATATATGTCACTGCTGTTAGGCATCCTATCATGCCACGAACGGGAAATGGTTAAGTGCGTTTATAAAAAGGCCAATGGGAAAAACTGGCTCTTTCTGGTTACGATAACAAGATATTAAAATTATTAATAACATTCTACGAAATTTTACTTAGGGTTTTGTCCTTCGAATTGACAAACCAAACCAAGAAGTTGATTTTGACTTAAATTCAATTTTTAGATGGTCGCTTAGCGACCGTCTAAGGTGGTTAGTCTAAAATTCAGGTCGATACGCCTAAGCTACTAGGAGCCCAATACCCGCTTACTACGCCTATCCGCCCGAGAAAGAGTTGTATAATTTATGCAAGAGGTTTGAGTTCTCCAATTATATTCATTCACAAATGGAAACATGATATTAATATCGTGTTAAATGCAATAGTTTCGAACGGTGCTGATATAGAAAAGAATCAATAAAAAATGATCGTATTGTACGTGTCGCGGTGGAGATTGTTTATGATTGAATAAAATAGTCCACTTTCTGCAGCGTCTTCATGACGTTATATTTTTGCTCAGTCCATTCATAATATGAGGCTATTAATAGATGCGCCTGTCGATAAACAAAGGAAAGTACACGGGCGATAACAACGCAATAGGTTACGCTCTCACATACACCTCAATGACGAAGTACAGGCCGTAAATTGAGGCTATTAATAGATTCGGGAAAAAGTTAACGCTTATTTTCTCAATTTATAAAACTTTGAACATAAGTTCAACAATAACTTCAGCGATACGATAGACAAAAACAAAAAAAATGTTTCATAATCGCTAAACCCGAATATAACAAACAATTTAAAATAATAATACGAATGACCTGTTTCGTAACCTCGTTCATGCTACTACAGCGGGTATTTCTGGAAAACGTTCTTTGGTTCTCAACAAATAGCGGCGATCTTTTGTATTTACGGGTGCTAGCAACGCAATAGTAGAAGGTTAGTAGAAGGTTTAGCTTGTTTATATTCACAGTTCTCAATACATAGACAGTTGGATATGAGTTCATCAATTACTACAGGCATACTATAGGCAACCTCGAAAATGCTTTATAATCGCTAAAACCGAAAACAGCTAAATATATTATATTAAATATATTTATAACAATAAATATCTTTTTAAAATGTAGTCGGCGTATACGCTGACTTTGAAATAAAGTTTGCAATTTACTTTTCAAAATAAATAAATACAATTAAACAAAAGTTAAACTATTGTGTTGTGTTTTTCACTTGTAAATTGCATATTCACCGCATGAAATGTGTGTTAGCATTGTCAAACCACACATTAGTGTGAGTACCGGTAGAAAAAAAAACACTACGGGAGAGCACTTCATATGTGTCCTCATATGCCTTGTTATGAGTATCTTTCTTCACTATCGAAATATATCGTATGTTGATATTTGATTTAAACGCAGTTTTCTGTCGACACATTTAAATCACACGTCAATAGCGCCATCATGCGAAAATGGATCTTATGCGTTTCGGCAAGCGTTTGTTAAACCCAACATGTGCTTTTGCTCAGTCAGGCCATAGGCGATGTTGTTCGCTATAAAATCACTCAATATGTTATGTTTCACCTTACCAGAAGGAGAGATTGCTGAGTGGGCTATTTATATGATAGGCGCATATGGAATAAGACCAATTTTCGTATGACGAGGGTCATTACAAATCTCATTGCGAATTGAAAATGCCACATTTAAGAACAATGCTTTTTGATACAAAAGTGAATTGAAAATAGCAAACTTGTAAATAATGGCAGCCTATCCACACATTAAGAAATGATTTCCAGACGTGCTGATCAAGTACGGCAAACATTGTGGTATGATAATTAAACGATTTTCTCTTATCGTGACACTATACTATTTCGCTAATGATTGTTTTCTCATCTTGGAGGCGAAAGTGAAATTCTGCGAGATGGATTGTAACGCGTAATTGTAACAGGGCCACAATTTGTGTCGTTTGAGCATACAGAGAGTAGTCCTGAATTCCTTACACTGAACAGTGCTACATCCTTTGAATTGAGCACATACGCAGTGATGTAGCAAAAATTCTGAGGTTGTATCTCGAATCAGCTTATTAAATATTCGAAAATATTCATGCGTGTCTGTTGGCGTTATTTAAAAGTCACTAAGATGAAAACTGGGTAAAACAGCTACGCCTAAAAGCGCATTAGTGCTCTATACCTATGTTTATGTCAGCGTTGTTGACACCGTGTGAACTGCTCGGGTAACAAGTAAAGCATAAACAGCAATATTTATATGCTTTTATTCCTCCATATACAAGATACGAAGATTATTGTATATTTTGAATTTGTATATGGTGTCAAAAATCAAAAGTTTTGTACATGGAACTTTCATTATGAATTTATATTCTTGGTGAGATAGTTATTTGATATAAGAAAAAATATTCCTTTAATATGATGGTGACTGCAAATTTTCTTTATATTAAGTTCTCATTACCATTTTCATCATACTTTCTATGCTTTAAAAACGTCCAAAAAGCATGTTGTTTTTATACTGTCTAAGTTATTTCTATGAAATAATAAGGATGATAAAAAGTGCACACAAAACTCGACCCGTGCGCTATGACACACACTTTATAAAGTTGAATGGCGTGTGTTCATTTCCAACTTGAGTAATATGTGTAATATTTGTGTGACGTTCATTTAAAATATGTGGATGGCAATTTTAAAATTGAAAGGTACGATTTTGACGTTTCTCTTAAATGATCGACCTTGATATTTGAACAAGGGACCACATGGATTATGATTCACTAAGGCCAAGGTTCGCATGCTTCATCTAGAGATTAACATAAAATTGCATGCCACCAATAATAAGCCGTGTACACTATTGTGTATACATCCTCAATGCGTTCAAGAAATAAGAACACTTAAGTCAACAAAAAAGAAATAAATTAACTAATAACAATGTTTTCACGATTCTGCATTATGTTAAAATGCCATTCTATCAATACTATAAATGTTCCAATTGCAACTGTTTTCATAATTTAAATATAAATCTACCAATATTAATATTAAGATTCAACCATATTCGTTACTGTTGTTAACGTGACTGAAGACTGCTTACCATGTTTAAAAATCTTAAACATAATATTACATATGGACGTGTTGTTAAGAGATAATAATATAAAACATGTTTAAAATAATAACATCTAATACAATAGTATACTAAGCGAAAGCCAAAGCTAATCGAACTCGTTTGAAATGCCTTAATACGTATGAACTTTACACACTTGTCACACTAATTGTGTCAAAGGAAAAATCTGCTTAATAGCTGCAGAATTTGGTTATTTTAAGCATGGTTTACAAAAAATGATTAACAGCTAAGAATCCCTAAGAAACATGATTAAATCTTAATACATTATTAGGGAACAGTTTGACTTATAAAGGTTCTGAATACAGTACAAAAATATGTACTTTTGCACATTGATTCATTAGTGTACAGCAACATCAAAAAACGACAGTGCTAACCACACACCTAAGGGATTAACAAAAAGCTCTCTGACAAAAAGGACAATATTAGACACGTTCTCTATGGTTGCAAGAGCAATAAACATGTAATTTATTTTTCGAAACGACACTAAAAATTTGTATAAAACCAATCAATAATCCCTTGATCTAAAAACTTTGAAAAAAACGGCAGTCTTATATGACTTTACATTGTATTGAAATATCCCGGGATAAACAAAGCCATCTTGATAGTAAACATATTATTACGTCATAGGCCGGTCGCATTCGATTGCGAACACACGTTAAATGTGTAACATGGATTACCGTTGTCAATAGAGGCTTCTTCTTGCGGAATGTAAAAAGACAGAATCGATATACCAATCTTGGCGAACGGATGTGACAAAACATGGATAATTCAATTTGAGGTAATGTGTCGAAATAACAACGGCGTTTGTCAGTTATCAGCCATAGAATAATCGTATATGCTTTGTTAGCTCCTGTATAACTTATCGCTGCCTAACTTTCACGTGCCTGAAAATAACACGCCCGACAATCACACAACTGACGATCATATGTCTGACAATCACACGGCTGACAATCACATGCCTGACAATCACATGCCCAGCAAGCACAAGCCTGAATTTCACATTCCTGACTATAACATGCCTGACTATCACATACCTGCCGACCACCCGCCTAAAAATCATCCACCTGACAATCACATACATGTCCATAACATGCCTTACTATCAAATGGCTGACAATAATATGTCTGACTATCACATGTCTGTCAACTTCCGCCTTGCAATCATCCACTTGACTATCGCATGCATGCAAATCACATGCGTGACTATCATACGACTGCCTGACCATCACATGTCTGATAATCTTATCATTGACTATAACATGCTTGACAATAACAAGCCTTCCAATCACACGCATGACAACCATCAGCAACCAATCACATGCCTGATTATCGAATGTCTTACTATCACATGACTTCCAATCACATGCATGCCAACCTCCTGCCTAAATAACAATCACATGAATGTCGCTCACATGCCTAACTATCAAAAGGCTGTCAATCACATGCTAAACCATCTTATGCCTGCCAAACACCCGTCTAAAATGGTTTTCACTTGACAATCACATGCATGCAAATCACAAATCTGACTATTACACGCCTGATAATCACATGCCTTACAATCTTATTTCAGAATATCACACACACAATCACACACCTGACCATCACATGTCTAACTATTACACCCCTGACAATCACATGCCTGAATATCACAAGTTTGACAATAACATGCCTGACTATCACTCGCCATACACTCACATGCCTGATCATCACATGTCTGACTATCACACGCCTGAAAACCTCACAGCTGATAATCACACACTTGACAATTTAATGCCTGCCAATCACGCGCCATTACAGTCAGTCACCTGCTAATCACACGCCTGACAATCACACGTCTTACTATCACATGATAAACTATCACGTGCCTGTTATAGATAGACTAACAAGTGACTGCCAATCACATTAGGCTATTATATGCTGTATTATTATACCTCACTTTTATTCACAATGCTAAACTCCCATAGGCCATCGTGACATATAAATACTGTCATACCTGGCGGGAAAAAAATACTGTCCAAAAAATACTGTCGCTCACTACCTTATAAATCACGCGCGGAATGACGTCACTTTGATTTTCCGCGCACTGTTTATGAATGAAGACGACGTCATTTGATTTTCATTGTTGTGGTGACGTCACGTTTTCGCGGAAAAGTGGAGCACGTATTTGAAGTTAATACTATGTTACTGTTAGACTTAGAAAGCACTTTAGGAGATATTCTTAATACTGTTTAACTATTGAATTTGTAGTTTCTGTGATAGAAATTGACTGTGTTAACCAGTGGACTTTTATTCTTGTAATCAAAATATTAATGGTTGTACATTGCTGAAATTAAATACAATTATTGATGATTAAAATTGTTAATGGTTCATATAAATTGTTAATGTTTGAATAGTGTTTTCGATATAATAAAATAAATATTTCATGTCTGCCAGAAAGCCAGTAAATTTGTCAACTTTCGAAAATATACTCGAAGAAATACTCTCCACCTCGGCTTCGCCTCGATTGACAGTATTTCCTCAAGTTTACACATTTACTGTCACCCTGTAAGCCATGTAATATTTATATACAATAACTTTCTTTACAATCATATGCCTGATATTTAACACGCCTTACCATCACATGGCTTCTTCTCATATGCAATACTATCTCATGCCAGACAATCAACCGTTTGATTATCACATACCTTACAAACACTTGTCTGACTCACATATGCCTGGAAATCACACGCCTGACAATCAGGCGACGGAAAATTACTTGCCTGATTATCTCATGCCTGAAAATCACACGCTGATTATCAAATGCCTTACAATCACACCCTGGCTATGACATGTCTGACAATCACGCCCTGACTATCAAATGCCTGACTATCATGCCCCGACTCTCACATGCATGACAATAACAAGCCTGACCCTCACATGCATGACAATCTGATGCTAACAATCACACGCTGACAATCACACGCCGGTGTCAACAGAGCATTTAACAAATGACATTGTAATACAGATACAAGCTCATTATGTGGACATCTTTTTGTTTGCCGAAGGACTTGTGCTAATTCAAGCGATTTGTTTTTCCGTCAAAACTATTACACAGTCTTATCCCGTGGCGTACGTGAGAAATGCATGTTTCCATATTACTGATTTCTAACATGTACCTACAAATAATTATGTATACAACATATACTTGATAATTCATAATTTAGTAAATGCTTTTTTGACAACATCACAGGATGCTTTGTCGTTTCCGTGTGGTATATTACTTAGGCGATATAATCTGGTAGTGCTTATTATACCCACATGTATAAATGTAAATTAATATATTTTGTAGTTCATTCAACAGCGTTTCCTCAAGACTTAAAAAATTTCCTTCGACTTATGCTGTGAGTAAATACAGACAAGCGCTATAGACGGATCCGTACGAATTTGTCTTTTCGGTCTTGACCATGTTTAGTAGTCAATTCATTATTGGCATTAACAAATTAGGCACTTTTATTCAATACATAATTTTCATTTTCCAACCGAAATTAATTTATGAACGTTTATTTTTAATTGCCTGGGTATACACATATATATGTTTTAGATTTAAAAACTATATATGCTACATCACGGAAGGATCTTGCTCCGCAAATATTGATTAGCGCATGAATGCATTAGAAAGTTACGCGTTTGTAATGATAGTCTCCTAATGATGACAAGAGAACTCACTCAATGTAACTTCATCAGTCGGGAAGAGAAAGGCCCAAGTGAAAGACTGGAAGTGTGTCACCGAATAAGTGTCAAATCTTTCCATTTGTTTTCTAAAATAGAATAATTATATGCTTTATGGAATACATACATCAGTGAACAATTTATCGTGGAGCAATTTGAAATGCAAAAGCCTCGAATTGTTTTACAATTTTGCACGAATATGCAGAATATTATTTTTCATAATTACGAAATAGCGGGTCAATAATAGCAGCAAAAGTAATTAATTAAAGTAGTCTCTTTTTTATAACATCCCTAAAAATACATTCATGTAATTATTTTTTTTTTCTTCCATATTACATTTAATCTACGCGATCCAGTAGTAATCTTTGACATCAATTAAGAAACGCTGCCTCGGGAAATCTCTACGGCTAGAAAGCTAGAAAATAGAATCGGGCGAGATGTTGCCCAAAGAGAACACATGTCGCATGCGCTAATACAATAGAGCGCAATTATATTATACTTAGATATTTAGAATAAAAACATGGAATAAATGCAGTTCCGTAAAGTTTTTAACAAAGACACACCAACACAATTGTGCAGGGATGCAAGGCACACAAATATATGTCACTGATGTTAGGCATCTTATCATGCCATGGACGGGAAATGTTTAAGGTCGTTCACAAAAACCAAATTTGAAAAACTCGCTCTTGCTTGTTGCGTAAACCAGATATTAAATTTATTAATAACATTCTGGGAAATTATACCTGGGGTTTTGTCCTTCAAATAGACAAACAAAACCAAACATAACCAAGACGTTGATTTTGACTTAAATGCAATTTATATATTTTACCATCATACCTGGTAATGTGCACTCCTTCACGCACTTCACGCAGTCTCATTTAAAGCAACATTTGTGTTTTTGTGAAGTTGATTTAAAATTTGTTGATGGCAAGGTTAAATATTTAAATATAGTACAGGTACAATTTTATCGTTTTACTTAAATGATCGACCTTGATATTTGAACAAGGGACCACATAGATTATGGTTCACTTAGGCCAAGGTTCGCATGCTACATCTATTGATTAACATAAAATTGAATGTATCCAACAATAAGCCGTGTTCACTATTGCGTATACAACCTCAATCCGTTCAAGAAATAAGATCACTAAAACAACAAAAAAGAAATAAATTAACTCATCACAATGTATTCACGAGTCTGCATTATGTGAAAATGCCATGCTATTAATAAATGCATGTATTTATAGTCTGATTATGGTTCTAGACTCAACTTCAATCGACTTTGACATTTACCCTCCCCCCCCCCCCCCCCCGATCACTTGGAGATGGGAGCAGTGGTCTAATGGTAGGACGCTGGCGTAGGGATCGAGAGGTCCCGGGTTCGAATCCCGCCCTGACAACTGGAATTTCCTTGAGCAAGAAATTTATCCCACATCTGCTCCTCTCCCCCCAGGTGTATAAATGGGTACCTGTTAGGGAAATAAGCCAATGTGCCGTGGCTGCATACTGCGCCAAGATGTTAACGGACGACGTATGACCCAGTGATCAGGGAAAAACTGTAAAGCGCCTTTGAACGCACATGTCGAGTATGAAAAGGGCGCTATATAAATGTGGTAAAAAAAAAATAAATAAGTCGTCCGTTTACGGCACATGAGCTTTTTTGCACCACAGCTATCCATTTACCTGGGAGGAGAGGATCAAGCATGGGATAATTTTTTTGCTCAGGAAAATTCCGTGGTCTGAGCGGGATTCGAACCAGGGACCTTCCGGTTTCCTAGAACAGCATCCTACCACTATACCAAGGTCCAATACTATAAATACTATGAATACTATTAATGTTCCACTTGCAACAGTTTTCATAATTTGATATAAATCTACGAACTAATATTAAGATTTAAACATATTCGTTACTGTTGTAAACGTCACTGATGACAGCTTACCATTTTAAAAGTCATAAACATATTTTTACTTATTTACGTGTTTTAAGAGACTATAATATAAACCATGTTTAAATAATAACATCTAAGACAATAGTAGACTAAACGAAAGCCAAAGCTAATAAAACTCGTTTAAAATGCCTTAATAAGTATGAACTTTACACACTTGTCACGCTAATCGTGTCAAAGGAAGAATCTGCTTAATGGCTGCAGCATTTTGCTTTTTCTAAGCATGGTTTACAAAAAATGATTTAAAGCTAAGAATCTCTCAGAAACAAGATTAAATATTAATAAGTTATTAGGGAACAATTTGTAAATGTTCGGAATACAGTACACGAACATGTTTTTTTGCACATAGATTGATCAGTGAACAGCAACATCCACAAACGACAGAGCTAATCACATACCTAAGGGATTAACAAAAGGTTCTCTGACAAAAAGGACAATTATATACTCATTCGCTATGGTAGCAAGATCAATAAACGTGTTATTTATTTTTAGAAACGACATAAAATGTTTTTATGAAACCAATCAATAATTCCTTGAAAAAAAACTTTGAAAAAAGTCAGGTTTACATTGTATTGAAATATCCAGGGATAAACAAAAACAATATTGATAGTCAAACAGATCATTACGCCATATGCGGTCTCGTGCGATTGCGAACACACTTTAAATGTGTCACATGGACTACCGTTGTCAAAAGACGGTGATGCGATCAAGGCTTTCTCATGCGGAATGTAAAAAGACACAATCAATATACCAATCATACGCAAACCGACGTGACAAAACATGGATAAGTAAATTGCGGGATGAGGTTATTTGTCAACGTTTTTTTTCAGCCATAGAATAACAAATCGTATATGCTTTGTTAGCTCCTGTATAACTTATGGCTGCCTTACTATTACGTGCTTGAAAATCACACGCCCGACAATACCACAACTGACGATCATATGGCTAACAATCACACGCCTGACAATCTCATTGTTAATTTCCCGAGTATCATTTGTCTGACAATAATTTTCCTGACAATCACATGCCCAGCAATCACAAGCCTGGCTATCGCAATCCTGACTATCAAATACCTGACTATTACATACCTGCCGACAACCCTAAAAATCAACCACCTGACAATCACATACATGTCACTCACATGCCCTACTATCAAACGGCTGACAATCACATGTCTGACTATCACATTCCTGTCAATAATTCACCTTATAATCGTCGACTTGACAATCGCATGCATGTAAATCATATGTCTGACTACAACACGCGTTCCTATCACATGCCAGACTATCACGTGTCTACCAATCACATGCATGACTGAATTACGTCTGACAATCTCATTCCTAACTATCACATGCCTGACGATAACATGCATTCCAAGCACACGTAAGGCAATCATAAGCATGCCAACCACATGCCTGACTATCGAATGCCTGACTATCACATGACTTCCAATCACATGCCTGCCAGCCAACCGCCTGCAAGCATGTCGATCACATGCCTTAATATCAAACGGCTGTCAATCACATTCTTAACTATCTAATGCCTTCCAAAGACCAGTTTAAAAAGTTTCCACTTGACAATCACATGCATGCAAATCACACATTTGACAATTACACGCCTGATTATCGCCTGCCGTATACAATGTAAACTTATTTCTGAATATCACATGCAATACAATCACATGCCAGACAATGACCCGTTTGATTATGAAAGGCCCAACAATCACGTGTCTTACATATGCCTTGAAATCACATTCCTGCCAACCACGTGACGGGAAATCACCTGCCTGACTATCACATGCTTGACAATCATACCCTGACTATCACATGCATGAAAAGTACACGCCAAGCAAGAACGAGCCTGACAATCACAAGCTTTACAATGACACGCCTGACAATCAAACGTCGGAAACCATATGCCTGACTGACCATACCATGACATGCATGACATGATGCCAAACAATCACACGCCTGAATATAACACGCCTGACTTTCACATATCTGCAGATCACACGACTGACTATTATATTCCATACTATCACATGTCTGACTACCACATGCCTGCCAATCACACGTTGCGGGATCACATGCCTGACTATTACACGCCTGACAATTACATTCGTGCCTAGCGTACGTTCAGCGTTATTTTCCTTGTTTAAATATTCGATCAATCTATCTATTATCAAAAAGTGCCCATTTGGAATTATCTTAAGTGAGTATAACCGCAATCGAGAAGGTCATAAAACACTCTGACCTGGGTTCGAATGCGAGAGCCCTGGAAGTAAAAGCCATCAGAGTGTGTACGCTTTAGTTAAGGTATCTGCGAAAAGCACTACGGATGCGTTTGTATCGTTTCAATTTTGATTGACGATGCCTATACCAGATTCGACATCATTATATGATGTTCATGCATTGCACGTAAACCTATTTATAATGTAATTTCGCAACTGTATTGGTCGTGTTTGGAATAAATAACGTTAGCTCTCACTCTGCTGAAAGCCTACATATTTATTTATTTTAGTTTCTGGTTTTCTTGAAACCTCAGCCATCGCATTGATACAGTAATTTATGAGATTCCTAGAGAAAAAGTAGCTGTATTGAATAAAAGATATGAACATGACTTTTAATGAAAAATCAAACACAACTTATTTTTTTAACTGCGTGCATTTCTTTCAAGAAAGATATCACATAACTGATTGACAACATAGGGCTTCCAAGAAATACCGCGAAATCATACATTGACAATAAACAAAACCCGGACTAGTTTTAGTTGATATCATTACTGATTAGTTTGCCCATTAACCATTCGCAGAGTTGCTCTCTTAATTCAAATAACTTTTGTCCGCATGCGCTCAGTCTTGCAAAACACTTTTCACCCTGTTGTATTGCCAGTCCGAAGCACTCAAGACGAAAATTAATTGTCGAGGACATGCACATAGTACCACTTTACTATTGAAAACTATATACCATCGCGAATTAAAAATTCAAACTTAATCATAGCAAAATTACATCATGCAGAGGACGGTGTCAACAGAGAATTTTGTAAATGACATTGTAATACAGATACAAGCTCATTATGCGGACATCCTTTGCATGCCGAAGGACTTGTACTGTAGTAAGCGATGTGTGTGCCCACGAAAACTATTACACAGTTTACTCCCGTGGCGAACGCGGGACGTGAATTGACCATATTCATGATTTCTAACTTGAACATACATATATACATGTATAACATTGATACTTGATAATTCAAAATTTAGCAAATGCTTTATTAGCAATATCAAAAGACGCGTTCTCTTCTGTGTGTGATATATAAATTAGATCATGTTATTTGGAGTGATTATTGCTCAAACATGTATAAATGCAAAGTTATAATTATTATTTTATCATTCAAGTGCGTATTCTTCAAGACTTACGAGGTTTCCTTCGACTTATGCTCTGAAATTAAGATAAGTGCTATATGCATTTCCGTATGAGATTTGTTTTCTATCGTTCTTGAAAATGGTTGTGTTTTTTTTGTCAAAAATGTATGGACTTTAATTCCTTACACTATATTCATATTATATTTAAATTAAGATTAAGTTCAAGGTTGAAGTATACGATTAACAATACACATTTTTTTCGAGATACGCAATAAACGAGTGTATATGCATATACATATCTTTTAAGAAAGATTGTCGAGAACATTATTCCGTATAAACATCTATTTGTTTCACTAATCAAGTATTTGCCCATAATTCCTACGCTCTTGCCAGTTGTTAAATACAGACCAGAATATACTAAATTGCTCTTTACACATTAAAAGGAAAATTATCAATCTAGTACGTGAAATTAATGAATAAGTATCCGCGCAGAATTAAATGCAAATATGACTAATCACATTACATAAACAATTGAACATGACGATTCAGTCTTGAATTTCCCACGAACTCCTTGCTCTTGCTGTTAGCATTTAGTCCAGTCATTTATCGTCACATTAATGCCTTTTCATTTATGTAAGATTTTGAAGACAGCTCAACCGTTTTGAGCGATATCAATTATTCATTTTTATAGTTTGCTTTGTTTGCAAAACCACTGCAAAACCATTTTATGGGCGTGCGCATCAAATAATGTGTTTCTTTAACAGGTTTAACAAGCATAATTACATCAGTAGTGTACAATGAACTTAAGAACTTTATTGCCAAAACGAAGAGATACAAATCAAAATTATGCAAAATATGATTAACCCGACGCAAATTAAAATTTCTATATATTCTTGGAATATAATTATGTATTCGTCCGTAATCTAAACGTGTTTTATTGGTAAATGTTCTGCTGTTGAAATGCTTCATTGATAATTATTTCAAGCTCGCCAGGCAGACATTTGAAAAAAATGAATTCCAAAGCAAAGTTATAAAATATCATTTCCAGCCACCGTTGTTCAATTTTAGACGGGGTTATTAACTAATTGTGTAACCAATCCGATCGATGGTGAGTCAATCAGCGCTTTTAACTTACCACAGCTACATGATTAGTGGAAATAAAATATATAGTTTTACTGTTTTTTACGGAATTTGAATATGTACATTCTTGTGTAGATTGCTTATCTCGGAAGCATTTTGCTCTCGAATTATTGATTATCGCATTTATGTCATAGAAGTGTCAGCGTTTGTAATGATAGTATTTCGATGATGACAAGATAGCTCAATCCATGCTACTTCATCAGACGACAAGAGAGCTTACTCCATGTTACTTCATCAGACGACAAGAGAGCTCACTCCATGATACTTCATCAGACGACAAGAGAGCTCACTCCATGTTACTTCATCAGACGACAAGAGAGCTCACTCCATGTTATTTCATCAGACGACAATAGAGCTCACTCCATGTTACTTCATCAGACGATAAGAGAGCTCACTCCATGTTACTTCATCAGACGACAAGAGAGCTCACTCCATGTTACTTCATCAGACGACAGGAGAGCTCACTCCATGCTACTTCATCAGACGACACGAGAGCTCACTCCATATTACTTCTTCAAACGACAAGAGAGCTGACTCCATGTTACTTCAACAGCAACGTAGAGAAGATGCCCTGGTGATGGATTGACGGCGTGTCGCCGGAAACGTGTTAAATTATACCATTTATGTTCTAAAATAAAACAACCGTATGATTTCATGGATATATATCAGTGAACTATTAATCGCATCGTGGGGCAATATGAATTTACAATGCAACACATTGCTCTTCATATAAGTAATGTAAATAGCTAGTATTTATAAACATATTTACTTTGAGGGCAGTGTTTATGACTTAAAATGATTCCGCAAAAATATGTTTTTCTTGCAGGTGACAAATGAAACGTACAGCAGTATACAGTTGTATTATACATTTTATTGTTAATTTGAACACTTTTATCCTTCTCAAATTTTAAATATACATAGGATTTGTTAATCACGTATTACACATAAACATATGTATAATTCGTCGATACTGTAGTGGTCGTGTATCGATTAAATAACGTTAGTTCTCACTTTATTGATAGCCTACATATTGACTTCTTTCAGGAACTTGTTTTCTTGATACACCAGCCATCGCGTTCAACAAGTAATTTATGAGATCCTTAAAGAAAAATAAAATATAGTTGATACAAATTATAAACTTAACTCTTTTTGAGAAAACAACAATTAATTATTTGAAATGTATGCATTATTTTCAAGCAATATATCACGACAGCTGCTTGAGAATATAACGCTTTCAATCAACGTGCAATCATGCCCTGAAAGTTTAGAAAAAAGGGAATTGGTGAATTCATTACAGTTTATTTTCCCCAGTTATCGGTGGCAGAGCATTTTTGCTACATAAATGAGTTCTCTTTCAATATGCACGCAGTCTTTCAAATTGCATAACTGAATAGAAAAAAAAGCGCTCAGAAGAAGAAAATACATAACACCCTGTATTGTTGTATGTCTGACGCACTTATGACTTACTTTAATTTGTCGATAACACGCATTATGTACCATACTGCTATTTAGAAACCATTTATATCATCGCGAATGATTTATTTTATATTTTAAGTACATCAAGTATAAATATGACATCTACTTATACCACTCGAATGTAAACGAAGAGTCATCTACTAATGTAAACGTAGTATCATATATATATATATATATATATATATATATATATATATATATATATATATATATATATATATATATATACATCATAACACAATTATATTTTGTATGGACCTGTTTATGGCAAGCGGTTCGACGCATAATCCCAAGAGACTAGGTTTCTCATGAGAACCTAGGTTCTCAGAATGAGAACCTAGGTTCTCAAAATGAGAACCTAGGTTCTCGCTTGAAGATTGCACATGGCGTCAAGAACCCAAGTTTTCAAATGAGAACCTAGGTTTTCATGAGAACCTAGGTTCTCATTTGAAAACCTAATTTCTCATGAGAACCTAGGTTCTCATTTGAAAACCTAGGTTTTCATGAGAACCTAGGTTCTCAGAATGAGAACCTAGGTTCTCATAAAAAATCTAGTTTCTTGGGATTATGCGTCGAACTGCTTGCCATATCCGTGGTTTTCATTTGGGAACCATAGGTTCTCTGAGAACCTAGGTTCTCTGAGAACTCAGGTTTTCAGAGAACCTAGGTTCTCATGAGAACCTAGGTTCTCATTATGAGAACCAAGGTTCTCATAGAACCTAGGTTCTCTGAAAACCTAGGTTCTCTGAGAACCTAGGTTTTCAGAGAACCTAGGTTTTCAGAATTACGCGTCGGACGGCATTAACTTGCTCGTTTGGAATACGGGACACATATTATTCAGGGCGCAGGATCAATGGGGTTCACATATGATTACACACGGGCTGGAGTTATTGAAATATGTTTGCAAAGTCTTTAGCGCATAAGTTTTTCTTGCAGTGTTGCCGATATCTTTTGATTGAATAATACATTATTACACATAATCAATAGAGATAAAACTTGTATTTTATACCATAATGATTGCTTCCTACATGTAGGTCACAGACATACTTAAAATAGAAAACTGTACCGTCCAGTCGTTTGAGGCCCGAACAAGGGAACTGAATATTTGAAACTCATTTAATGCTGTAACAATGTATTATGTAACGATTGATCTGAATTTTTAGTCTCAAAATAATATTTACAATTAAAAATGTATTTCATAAACAGTTCAATTTTTTATTAACGTGTTCAGACCAATGTCGACCGATTACTTTACTAATTTCATTCCTCAAGAACACCCATGCACGGAAACATGAACAAGAGGCGGTCACCGACGGCTAACGCCTGTTGTCACAAATATTCAACAGATACGTTTCGTAGAATATTACTGAGCATTGTCTGAACATTGTTCAGAAAATGCTCTTGGGGAGAAACATTCACGGTTTAACGCCTATTTCTATTCATTTTACACATATGCCGCCAGCGTGTACCAAGCAATGGGAGACAACTGGAGGTTAATTATGGCAAGCGGTTCGACGCATAATCCCAAGAAACTAGGTTTCTCATGAGAACCTAGGTTCTCATGAGAACCTAGGTTTATGAAATCCCAAGAAAGCAGGTTTCTCACGAGAACCTAGGTTTTCATGAGAACCTAGGTTCTCATTTGAAAACCTTGGTTTACGCTTGAGAACCTAGGTTCTCATGAGAAACTAGGTTTTTCATGAGAACCTAGGTTCTCATAGACACATAGAACTTAGGTTCTCATGTAATCCTAGGTTCTCATGAGAACCTAGGTTCTCATTCTGAGAACTTAAGTTCTCGTTTGGTATCCTAGGTTTTCACAAGAACCTAGGTTCTCATTTGAAAACCTAGGTTCTCATGAGAACCTATGTTCTCATTTGAAAACCTAGGTTCTCATGAGAACCTAGGTTCTCATTCTGAGAACCGAGGTTCTCATTCTGAGAACCTAGGATCTCATGAGACACCTAGTTTCTTGGGATTATGCGTCGAACCGCTTGCCATACCTGTTGCCTCAGAGAAATTTATAAAGGAAATCATTAAACCGATACAAGCGCATCATACTGTCATCCCTTTACATGGCGAAGAAATTGTACTGATTTTATCGATTTGTTTGTCCATCAAAACTATTACCCAGTTTACTTCCATGGCGTACGCGAGAAATGCATGTTTCCATATTACTGATTTCTAACATGTACCTACAAATATTTATGTATACAACAGATACTTGATAATTAATAATTTAGTAAATGCTTTTTTGACAACAGCACAGGGTGCTTTCTCGTTTCCGTGTGGTTTATTACTTAGGCCATATTATCTGGTAGTGCTAATTATACCCACATGTATGAATATAAATTTATATATTCAGTAGTTCATTCAAAAGCGTATTCCTCAAGACTTAAATTATTTCATTCGACTTATGCTGTGAGTAAATTAAGATAAGCGATATAAACGTATCCGTACGAGTTTGTCTTTTTCGTCAAAACATTAATAGCATAAAGAAATCACGCACTTTTATTTAATACATAAGTTTCATTATCCAATCGGTATTAATTCATTAACGTTTTTTTAATCGCCTGGGTAAACACACATATATGTTTAAGATTTGATAACTATATATAATTTATCTCAGATGATAACAAGAAAACTCACTCAATGTAACTTCATCAGCTGCGAAGAAAAAGGTCAAGGTGAAGGACTGACAGTGTGTCTATAAATACGTGTCAAATCTTTCCATTTGTTTTCTAAAATGAAACAGTAAAATGCTTTACGGGACACATATCCGTGAAAATTTAATTGCATCCTGGAGCAATATTAATTGCAAAAGCATCGAATTGTTTTACATTTTTTTCCTGATTGTGCAAAATATTCTTATTCATAATTACATAACAGCGGTCAATTAAAGCAGCAAAAGTAATTAATTAAACCGGCCATTTATTTAATCTCATAATGTCGGAATTTATCATCCCCCTTCTACAAACTAATAAACAAATGTAACAGTATACTGATTTTTTTACAATAAAGAGTGGTTGATGCATGTTCGTTTTAAAATCTAAAAAAGAACATGGTAATTACATCCACAACCGCGTGATGAAATATGTATAGTGCATTATACGTTAAACTTTACGATATTTCATACAACCTTATACAAGCTTACATGTATAGCCTTTATGATGAAATTGCCCATTTTACGTCCAATCGAAGTCACGTAATGTAATTAACACACGCACAAATGATGGAGCTTTAACATCCCTATGACGACCCTTGCGCCATGAGAGGGTAATATTAATGCAAGAGAATAGCCGTCCAGATGCATCGTACAACTTAGTAACCCTATCTATTATGAACATATAATATTTGTATATTTGCTTCAGAGATCACTTATTGCACCATACTGATGCTTTTCCACCAAAATTATTTACATGTTTAAAGTTGTCCATTTTTTGAAGCTTTGTTTTGGGCGCCCCTTGTGCTTCTTCAAAACTTCTTCAAAGCAGGTGGCTAGCTTGGGAGTTATTATACTATACTATATTATATCAAATGATAACGGTTATTAAATGAAATGAATTCAAGCGAATGCAGTACACATGCATATATTATATGTACTTTTACCACATGATGGCCACTAACAACCAATTGATCATTCTGTCATATCATACACGTATATGTTGGTCATAATATAAATATTTCAGTTACAAATACATAAGAGTAGGTAAGGGTTAAGAATAAGATGTTTAATATACCTAGCCAGGAATGTTTTTCTAAATAAAGATTGTCGGAGGAAATCATTTACTATTCGTGTCGACTCACAGTATCAGGATGACTTTTACCGTCCCCAAAGGTATTTAACATTTAAATCTTTCTTTTTGTATAATATCCCTAGAAAAACATTCATGTAATTAAGTTTTTTCCTTCCATATTACATTTAATCTGCGAAATCTAGTAGTAATCTTTGACATTAATTAAGAAACGCTGCCTCGGAAAATCTGCGGCTAGAAAGCTAAAAAATACAATCGGGAGAGATGTTGCCCAAAGAGAACACGTGTTGCATGCGCAAATACATAAGAACGCACCTATATTATACTTAATATTTAGAAAAGAAACAATGAGTATAATGCAGTTCCGTACAGTTTTAAACAAAGACACACCACCAAAATTGTGAAGGGTTGCAAGGCACAAAGATATATGGCACTGCTGTTAGGCATCATATCATTTTTTTTTATTCAATATAATACATACAATGTAAACATGTATATGATCATACAATATAGTGATATACAAAGCAATAAAGTTCAGACATGTTTTACAAGATATGCTAATATATATTTATTTTTTTTAGAGAGAAAAGAAAAACACAACAGAGTAATAGTTATGAAAAATGATGAGTTGTATAAAGTCGGAAGAAAGCATACTGGACTTGTGTTTTTTGTTTTATATTCACAATGATCTTGTCAGATTAAAAAATAAAAATTAAAAAAAATAAATAAACAAAACTATTTTAGAGAGATAAACTAACATTAGGGTGAAATGTATATAAGTGGACAAAACATTATGAGAATTTAATCCGATTCCATTTTTGTTCAAAGATTTGTAATGTGTCATTACTGAGGGCTATTTCTTTCTCAATCTGGATTTTTAGTTTAAGACTATGGACAAAGCAATTAAAATTTGGTACTTGTTTTTTGTACTTCATGTTTAAGATAAAATATTTCATCAATATAACCATAAAATTCACAATATTATTACAGTCTATTGATTTCAATGAGTTAATTCCGAAACTTACATTTAAGAAAGATAGTTTAACGTTAAGTCGATGTTGTTCAAGAAAAAATATTAATTGATTCCAAATAGGCTGGATGTGTTTGCACTCCCAAAAAAGATGTTCTATAGTTTCAATGTTTTCACTGCAGAAGTCACACAGATTTGAGTTAGATAATTTGCATTTAAAGAGATATTTATTTGTAGCTATAATTCTATGGATGTATTTATATTGAAAATTTCTCAGTGTGCTTTCAATAGTTGCTTTATATGGCATGGTAAATATGTGTTTCCAATTAAGTTTATTTTCTTCAAAAAGGACTTGCCATTTATTTTGGATTTTGGAGTTTTCTGTAGGGTTTTTAATTTGTAGTGTGTAAAATATTTTATTTGTTTTGTTTTTTCTTCCAAGTATGTTTTCTACAAATGTTGTTTGAGTACATGGTGTATTATTTGTATTGATTTCAGATTTAATATGTATGGGTATGCTTTTGATAAGTGTGTAGTACTTCAGAAAATTATTTGAAGGTATTCCGTATATGTAGCATATATTATCAAAAGAGTAGAAATCCTTAATTCTGTAGTCATATAATTGGTCGACATATTTAATGCTTCGTTCAAACCAGTCTTTATAGAAAAACGTCTAATTGTTTGAAGTTATGTCTTTATTGTTCCATAGAATTGTTTTACTGCTAGTTTTGGTTTCTAAGTTATGAGTGACATCACTCCACGCTGATAGAACATCAGACAGAAATATGTTTTCGTTTGCAATGTCATGTAAGATAGTATTGCTGATGTTACATTCAAAGATTAAGGAGTCACCATATTTTTTTAGGATTTTCTGGTAGAATAATTTCCATTTACTCGTATTGGTATTATCTAGGTATCTTTTAACCCAGCTGCATTTGATTGCATTCAAGAATGAGTCAATGTTCGTTAATTGAATACCTCCATTTTCTACAGATTGAATTAACTGAGTTCTTTTTATTTTATCAGGTTTACCGTCCCATATGAAGTTAAATATTGCTGATTTTATATCGTTAATAACATTATTTGGTGGATTTGGGAGGACTGTTAAAACATATATCAATTTAGGAAGTGCAAACGTTTTCAATACTGTGTTTTTTCCGATTAGTGTAAGTTTACGATGATGCCATGATTTTAAGCAGTTTTTAAAATTCTGTAACTTAGGTAGTATGTTTTTAAGAACTGTATCCTTTTCATTATTTGTGAAAGTAATTCCTACCGTTGTGGCTTCATCGGATGTCCAATTAAATTTCATTTCTTTTTTATATTGAACATTACTTTGTTTTAATTTACCTACTCGAAACACAGTACATTTACTTTTGTTTAGTTTAAGACCTGATGTCATTCCGTAAAGGGTTAGCGACTCTATTAGGTTATGGAAAGAATCGTAATTGTCATTTAAAAAATAAGTTGCATCGTCAGCAAATAGGGATTGTTTGATTTCTTCGTCAGGTTCTAGTGATATGCCTTTTATGTGTTTATTTGATTGGATGTGATGTGATAGATACTCGATGCAAATAATAAATAGCGATGATGAGAGTGGACATCCTTGTCGAACCCCTCGTTCGATGTTAAAACTGTTCGAAAAGAAGCCATTATTAATAATTATACTGTTAATATCGGTATAGAATAGTTTGACCCATTGAATGAGACTTTCACCAAAGTTCATATTTTCTAAGCAAGAGAACATAAATGAATGATCAAGCGAATCGAATGCCTTTTCAAAGTCTGCAAAGAATATTAGACCAGGATTATTTGAATTGTTGAAATAGTTTATGCATTCTTGGATAAGACGAACGTTTTCACCAATGTAACGTCCTTTTATGAAACCAGATTGAGATTTTGAAATGATTGATGGTAATATTTTTTTTATTCTGTTTGCTATACTTTTAGTTGCAATTTTATAATCATTGTTTAGTAAACTAATCGGGCGCCAGTTTGCTAAGGATTCTAAGTTGTTTCCGGGTTTTGGAATAAGTGATATAATACCTTGTTTTTGTAGCGTAGTTAAGTTTTCGTTGTTAAATGAATAGTTAAGTGAATTAATTAGATGTGCTTTTATATCATTCCAGAATATTTTATAAAATTCGATTGTGATGCCATCAGATCCTGGGCTTTTGTTATTTTGCATTTCTTTTAGAGCTAATCCACATTCATATTCATTAAGCAATCCGTCGCACAATTGTTTTTCCTCCTGGTTTAAAGCGTGATGTGTATTTTTAAAAGGGTGTTATTTTCAACATTTTTTCGTTTATAGAGGGTTTCGAAAAATAAACGTTGATCTTCTAGTATTTGAGTTCTGTTTGTTATATCTTTGCCATTGACTACTAATTTGTGTACAGTTTTTTGTTCACTTCTACGTTTTTCAATGTTTGCGAAATATTTTGTATTTTTTTCATTGTGTTCAACATGCTGTGCACGCGCTCTTAGTATTATTCCATTGAGATGTGTATGATAAATTCCATCTAATATTTGTTTTTTTAAAGTTATTTCATTTTCAATGTCGGTGGTATCATTTGTGTTTGTTTGATGCAATTGTTTTTCAAGTGTTTCAATGGTTTTGATGGTTTCATTTTCTAGTTTGTGTGTTTCTTTTTGTTTAAATGATGTGTATCTAATTGTTGTGTTACGTATATTTCCTTTAATTACTTCCCATAAGGTGTTTGGGTTTGCATCTTTATTATTTTGAACTGTATTTAATATTTCCTGTTTTATTTGTGTTTGATATTGTGTATCTAATAAGATGCTGTTGTTAATTTTAAAGTATCCTGGGCCTCTTTCAGGTTGTATATTGTGCAGTTTAAGTTCAACTAGAGAGTGGTCAGTCATAAACCCTGGTTTTATGTTACATGTGTCAATTATGTTGCAAAGTGATTCAGATATTAAAAAATAGTCTAATCTACAAAATATTGTTGGTTTTGTGTTTGAGTGCCAGGTGAATTTGCTTTCGTTTGGGTATATTGTACGCCAGATATCTATCATATTGTAGTTTTCAATTATGTTGTTTAAAATGTTTCTATTTTTAGTATGAGTATAAAGGTTTCCATTCTTTTTATCTAATAATGGGTTCAGGACAGTATTGAAATCACCACCGAGTATAATATTTTTATCTTGGTTATTGATTATAAAGGATTGTAATGTTTCGTAAAATGTGGAATCGTCTATGTTAGGGCCGTAGACGTTGATTAATGTTATTTGTGTTTCGTGTATTTTGATATCTATACTTGCTTGTCTGCCAATTATTATTTCCTTAAAGTTATCGACTGTGACACCTATATTATTTTTTATCAGAAAGGCAATGCCTTGTTTATTTGTATGTTCTCCACTGAGATAAATTTGTCCGTCCCATTCATCTTTTAAGGTTTGTGCTAAAGTATGTGTCAAGTGACTTTCTTGTAAAAGGCATATACTATATTTTTTGTCGTCTAACCATTTGAAGATTTTAATGCGTTTGTCTTTGTTGTTTAGCCCTTTAGCATTTAAAGTACATAATTTAATCATTTAAAAAGGTGGAGGGTGATGTTAATGATAGTTTGTGTGTGCTTGTCCAGTTAGTTTCTTTTTTTAAACATATCCAGTTGGTCTCTATTATAAGACATAAGATGTTTACACATACGAGCAAAAATAGAAAACAAAAATTAGGGATACAAACAGATGAATATTCCATAGAAAAAAGAAGTAAAAAGAAATAATGGATAATGTATAATGGATCTTGCCTATTAAGATGAGAGAGTTGTGTTAAAAACGAGTTTAAAGACATGAATAACATGTATAATAAAAAAATAGTGTGGTCGTTAGTTTTTGTATAAATGAAATATTTATAAAAAAAGGAATATAATTTGCTCATGAGTGTAAATATGTATATATATACATATACATATACATATATACACATACACATATATACTTCATGTTCAATGTGAGTGTATTATTTCTTTTGTGTGGTTTGTTACTTTTGTCATTTTTTCTTTTCTATTAGTCATTAAGCTCAACTTATATGGATGTCTATCTATGGATGCAAACGTATAAAATTCCAGAAAAGCGTACGTATCATATCATGCCACAAACGGGAAATGTTGAATTTCTTTTAAAAAGCCAATGTGAAAACCTGGCTCTTGATTGTTACGTAAAACAGATATTAAAATTATTAATAACATTCTGCGAAATATATCTAGGGTATTGTCCTTCGAATTGACAAACCAAACCAAGAAGTTGATTTTGACTTAAATTCAAAATTTATATTTTACCCTCAAACCTGGTTATGTGCACTACTTCATGCAGTCTCATTAAGAGTAATATTTGTAATATTTATGTGACATTCATTTTAAATATGTGGATGGCAAGTTTAAATATTGACTAGTACACAATGTTGACGTTTCTCTAAAATGATCGACCTTGATATTTGAACAAGGGACCACATGCATTATGGTTCACTAAGGCCAAGGTTAGCATGCTTCATCTATTGATTAACATAAAATTGTATGCCACCAACAATAAGCCGTGTTCACTATTGTGTATACATCCTCAAAGCGTTCAAGAAATAAAATCATTTAAGTCAAAAACAAAATTAATGAACTCATCACAATGTATTAACGATTCTGCATTATGTGAAAATGCCATGCTATGAATACTATAAATGTTTCAATTTTCATAATTTGAATATAAATCTACGAATTAATATAAAGATTTAAACATATTCGTTACTGTTTATAAAGTGACTAATGACAGCTCACCATATTAAAAAAACATAATCATATTATTACTTATTAACGTGATTTTTAAGAGATAATAATATAAAACATGTTTAAATAATAACATCTAATACAATAGTATACTTAGCGAAAGCCAAAGCTAATCGAACTCGTTTGAAATACCTTAATAAGTATGAACTTCACACATTTGTCACGCTAATCGTGTCAAAGGAACAAATATGTTTAATAATAATCTCTCAGAAAACTGATTTAGTCTGAATAAATTCTTAAGGAACAGTTTGTCTTATAAATGTTCAGAATAACAACACAGTATAAGGACATCTTTTTGCACATAGATTCATTATTGCGCAGCAACATTCACAAACGACAGTGTTAAACACACAACTAAGGGAGTAAAAAAAGGCTCTCTGACGAAAAGGACAATACAAGACTCATTCGCTATGGTTGCAAGAGCAATTAACGTGTAATTTGTTTTTCGAAACGACATTAAAAGTGTGTATGAAACCAATCAATAATTCTTTGATCTAAAAACTTTGAGAAAAAAGAACGGCAGCCTTATGTGGCTTAACATTGTATTGAAATATCCAGGGACAAACAAAACATCTTGATATTCAGACAGATCAGTACGCCATAGGCGGTCTCACTCGATTGCGAACAGAGTTTAAATGTGTCACATTGACTTCCGTTGTCAATAGACGGTGATGCGATCAAGGCTTCGTCATGCGGAATGTAAAAAGGCACAATCAGTATACAAATTTTGGCGCAAATAATTCAATTTGCGGCATGAGGTTATGTGTCGAAATAACAAAGGCGTTTGTCAGTTATCAGCAATAGAATAATAAATCGTATATGCTTTGTTAGCTCCTGTATAACTTATTGCTGCCTAAGTATCACGTGTCTGAAAATCACAAGGCTACCAATCCCACAAATGACGATCATATGGCTAACAATAACACGTCTGGAAATCTAATTTCATTCCTGATTTTCTTTTGCCTGACAATCATTTGCTTGACAATCACATGCCTAGCAATCACAAGCCTGACTTTCAAATGCCTGACTATCACATATCTTGCCTACCAACCGCCTAAAAATCATCCAGCTGACAATCACATACATGTCACTCACATGGCTGACTAACAAACGGCTGACAACCACATATCTGATTATCAAATACCTGTCAACCTACCGGCTTACAATCATCCACTTGACAATTGCTTGCATGCAAATCACAAATCTGACTATTACACGCCTGATTACCACACGCCTTATAATCTTATTTCTGAATATCACATGCCTGACAATCAAACACCTTACGATCACATATCTTATTATTATACCTCACTTTTATTCACAATGCTACACTCCCATAGGCCATCGTGACATAGAAATACTGTCAGACTTAGCGGGAAAAAATTTACTGTCCAAAAAATACTGTCGCCCGCTCAAAAAATACTGTCGCCCGCTACCTTAGCACTCACGTGCGGAATGGTAAAAAATTATACAGTCACATTCGCGCATGCGCAGTACACTGTTTTGCATTTCCGTTGTAAACAGACGACCAAATCTGTCAATCTGACGTAAAGTGTCAAAACAAAATATGTCTTATCAAGATCCAATGAATTACACGCAGCGCACATTGTTCATGTTTGAATAGTTTTTTCGGTTTAATTAAATAACATGTCTGACATCGTGACAGTTCGCCTCGGTTGACAGTATTTTTCCTCAAGTTGACAAATTTACTGTCACTCTGTCAGACATGTAATATTTATATACTATCACACGTTGTACAATCACATGCCTGGCTATTACACGCCATATAAGTACATTCCTGCCTAGCGTACGTTCAGCGTTATTTGCCTTTTGAAAATAATTGATAAATATGTTATGAACACATGTACAATTGGAATAGTCTAATACGAGTATAACAGCAATAAAGAAGGTAAAAAATACCCTGATCTAGGTTCAAATGCGATAGCCCTGGCAGTAAAAATCCGGAAATTGTGAAAATCGCTTCATTTGTTATTTAAACAGCTACTATTTATAAACAGATTTAATTTGAGGACAGGGCAGTTTTTATATCTAAAAATGATTCCGCAAAACTAAACACGTTCTTCTTGCAGGTGACAAAACGACTGTTTCCCTAAAGTATACTGTAGTATACAGACAAAGTGTCTCTTTTAAATGTGTATTTTTAATTTGAACACTATTACTTTTTTCAAATTTCTAGATAAAAAGTATTTGTTGATCATGTATTACACGTAAACCTATTTATAATGTGTCGTAACTGAATTGGTCGTGTTTGGAAAGAATAACGTTTATTCCCACAATTTTGAAAGCCTACCTATTTACATACATTTTATCATTCAACAGCGTATTCCTCAAGACTTAAGTTGTTTCATTCGACTTATGCACTGGGTAAATTAAGATAAGCGCTATATGCGTTTTCGTGTGAGATGTGTTCTCTATCGGTCTTGAAAATGTTTATTTTGTCTAAAATGTATGGATTTGAATAATTACACTGCTTTTATTACTATTTAGATTAAGATTAAGTTTAATGTTCAAATATACGATTAACAATAAGCAAGATTTTTCGAGATTCGTAATAAACAAGTGTTTATGCATATACATATTATACTTAAAGAAAAATTGTCGTGAACATTATTCCGTATAGATATCTGTTTGTTTCAATTATCACGATCACTAATCAAGTATTTGCCCATATTTCATATGCTCTTGCCATTTGTTAAATACAGAGCAGAATATACTTACTTGTGCTCTACACATTTAATGGAAAATGATCAATCTAGTACCTCAAGTACGTGATATTGATGCATTAAGTATTCATGCAGAATTTAATGAAAATATCAATAATCACATAACATGAACGATTGAGCATGACGACTCAGTCGTAAATTTCCTACGAAATCCTTGCTCTTGTTATTAGCATTGAGTTCAGTCTTTTTTCGTCGCATTATGCCTTTGCATGTATGTTAGATTTTGAAGACTGCTTAACCGTTTTGAGCGAAATGAATTATTCATTTTTTTTTTAAGTTTGCTTTGTTTGTAAATCCATTGCAAAACCTTTTTATGGGCATGTGCATATAATATTGTGTGATTTTAACAGGTTTAACAAGCATAATTACATCGGTAGCGTAATATGGACTTAAAAGCTTTATTGCCAAAAGACATAGATACAAACTAAATTGATAGAAAAATATGATTAACCCGGCGCAAATTAAACTTTTAATCTTTTATCCACGTAAATGACATGCGCTAAGATTATCTGTCAATTTAAAAATAGGGTTTAATATTACTTATATTTTAAAAAATAGCATGTTGGTAACAATTTTATATAGGTAATCCTCCCGGGTAAACCCCTATTTTCCTTTGCATGTTCTGTATATCTTTGAGTCAGGATCAACAGTTTTCTGTATCTCACACTGTGTAACGATAGTTTCACATCCGCAATAAAATACTTTCCCTGTTGTCAATGATACACGAATGTTGTCATCTCGGTCACTTAGTCATAATTGAATTTTAATATGTTTGATATCTTTAAAGAGACGTAACAAATTAAATGCATTAATACGGGTGTTTGTGCTTAATTTTCAGGAACCACAAGCGCTTAAATGCTGAACCGTAGAACACAAATTGTGCGGAATAGAAAATGTTTTGTTGTAAAACGACGACTTTTTGTGACATTTAAGTGATGCTATATAAACGAAAGCAACAATGTCTATATCGAGGAAAATAAGGGTGACATCATTTTTTTCAACGCAACTTTTCAACAAAGCGCAAGCCTTAGATTAACTGCTAACTGGTCTGAAGTTAACAAAAAAACAGTTTCGCATTATCCGATTCAGGATGACCACTAGAGATTTGTTTTATGATCATATTAAAATTATGTTAAGTAAATATGTGAAATATATGATCAGTTATAAATGAAACTTTGAATTTGATATATATATATATATATATATATATATATATATATATATATATATATATATATATATATATATATATATATATATACATACTTACAAAACCTTTTCCATCAATTAAAAGAATTATGTGAAAATTCGAAAATAAAATAAATTAAATGCTATAATAAAAAGGATATTTGTGTGTAAATTATTATTATTATTTAATTAATCCGTAACCGTTAGACGGTAAAGTAGTTAAGCTTGTGCTGGTAGTTAATCCTTTGTGAACAAAATGACAGTTATCATGATTTTTAAATGTGTCATTAAAAAGTGTAATAAAAAATATGTGTGCTCATATACAGCCCATGGCATTCGTCGATTAAATATTATAGTTTGACACATGTTGCAATGCTTGTATGATAGATATGTCTATTGCTGTGTGTTGCATTCGAGCGCCTTCACTATCTCATAAATGGTATTCATTAATTATAATCAAAATATGCAATTACGTTATTATGTGCAATCAAGCAAAACATTTCTTATCTGATGTTCATGTTTCGATGAAAGTTTTCACTAACTTGGAATAACAAGCGGGGGCAGTTTGGACGTTCGCATTATTTTCGTCAAACGCGCTCGAGTGAGTTTTTATTATATAAATGGGTTTTGCTTAGAATTTAGTCATATCAATTGAGTCTCTCGAAAAAGAATATGTTCATATTGCCAGGACTAGTTTAAATGTTAAACAATTATAATAACTAAAATAAATATTTTGTTAAATAGGCAGATGACAGAGATCAGCTTTCTGATGAATGGAGACAGAAAGACCATTTCCTTATTTCAACCACCATGACAATCGCTAAGAAAATCCGTGCACATGCCACAATCTGCCGAACGAAAATGTTCGCGTCTCGTACATAAACAACTTAACCACCGGCGCATTTTTGGCGCCGTCTGGTTATTGGGACACTCAGCTGGGAGAGTGATCTGTTGATACCATGCACTCGTTATTGCAAGTTTGGACTTACAAGTAAAATAAGAAGCTGAATGTGCGCACAATTCTGCAGGTTAAGCACCAACTCACACCAACTAAATTAAGCAAACTATACTATGTGCATAATGATATGTTATATGTATATATTCACAGAAAGAGAAACGCTAGAAGTACTAGTGTTCCCTAATTACGCATACGTTTAAGATAGTGGGAGAAAATGTACTAAATTCAATTCGCAGTAAGCACTATTTATTTAAATTAGTCAAGCGTACTCTACTTAGATGAAAACATAAGCAATGTCGTTTTAAACTCATCTATGCAGACGTCGTTGAGGTACATTTGGAAGTTACTGAACGAAGTCACCGATCTTAAAACTGCTCGATCGGCAGAAATAACGTTGTTTCAAATATCATTTTGAAAAGATATTTGTCATTTTTCTAAGCATCGAACATCTTTAAGCAACACATGCGCATACGAACTTGTCATAAAACAATGATGAAACAGTTGTTGGAATTTTAATTTGTTAATTATTAGCAATCGACAAAATGCCTATTTATGTGCTTATTTCAGATTCTGCAATCTACAATAGTGAAGCGAGTGCTTGTTTCAGTAGCAGAAGCTGTAAAAGTATACCCCGCAATAAGGTTATTCTAAATTAAGATTGTCGTGGAAATCCTTTACTATTCCTGTCGACTCACAGTGTATGAGGACGACATTAAAAGTCCGAAAGGGTATTTTGTGGTAAGCTCTAAGCTCTTCCGTTTGTATAATATCCATTGCAAATGAAGTTATGTAATTAGTTTTTCTTCAACCTTACCGTCGATCTTAGCGATCTGGTAGTGTTAAGCAACGCTGCCTTGGGACTTTTAGGGTTAAAAAGCAAATGAGCATAGCTCGGAACATTCGGTTAAAAAAATGCCCTAAGGGAAGACGTTAAACATGCGCAATTAAACCAGGAACGAAATTAATATGGTCCTTTGAACAAGGCCACACTTTGTTATTTCGAAAAAAAACACACACCATTACTAGCATGCAGTTCCATAAGGTATTAAATCCAGACGCATTGCTCATATTGTGGGCGGATGCAATACACAGAGATATATGTTATTGCTGTTAGGCATCTTATCTTGACCTTAAAGGGGTTTATATATGAAGTTTATAACAATGCAACTGTGTAAAACCGAGTCTTGCACGTTACGATAAGCAGAATAAAACACGTTATAAAATATATTGCCCGACATTAGACTAAGGGTTGTTTCCTGCGTATTAACCGAACAAACCAAATATCTGATTTCGACTGTTTGCATTTAATCGACTGTAATTGCGTGTTTTTTTTACATTTAATCGTCGGACCTGTTTATTGTACACGACTGATCACAGTCTCATCAATAGTTGCATATGTATAATTTTGTCTTGTTGGTCAAAATATGTTTATGACAAGTTTAAATACAGAACAGTTAATATTTCAACGTTTCACTTAAATAAGTCCCCTTGACATGACATTTGACATTGGTTAACACTTAATTGTTGGTCACCAACAAAGAGTTGTATTCACACTCAATCTTTAAAAGTTATGAAATATAAGTTAACTGTTGGTTCATAATATCACAACGGTACAAGATCTTACTTTTTCATATCTACATTATTAAAAAACACACACTCAAATATAGAAAACACGCATCTCATGGATTAAAAATCCTCTGTGATGATTGTTTAAATACAATACTAGAATGGTTTCATCAGCTTCAAACAGGAAAATAATCAGCGGATTTGTTTTTGGAAACGAAATGTAAGTGTGTACAAAACAAATCAATAACCCATACATTCATCTAATACGTTTGAAGAAAACACTTTCACTATTTATTGCAATATCCAGGGATAAAATTCTTCATCACTAGAGCAGAAATACAAGAAAGAACACCTTCATTGCCAAAAACATAGGCGGTCTTGATAGATTGCGAACACACTGATTATATGTCACACGGGTTATCGTCGTCAATAGACGGTGATGCGATCAAGGCTTATGCATGCGGAAGGTGAAAAGACACAATCGATATATCAATATTGGCGCAAACCGATGTGCAAAAAAGGGAAATATTGCGGGTGGAGGCAATGTGTCAAAACAACAACGGTATTTGTCAGATATTAGCCGTAGAATAACACATCGATTTTGCTGCGTTAGCTCATGTTAAACTTATTGTCGCCTTACTATCACACGCCTGACATTGACACACCTGTTAATCATACGCATGACAACCACATTCTAGCAATCACATGATTGATAATCACACGCCTGACGAGTACACGTCTTAAGATCATATGCATGACGATTACACGCCTGACAATCAAACGCCTGACAACCACGTGCCTGATAATCCCACGCCTGACTATCACTGTCTAACAATCACATGATTGATATCACACACCTGAAATCACATGTATGACAATCACGCCTGACAATCACGCGCCTGACAATCACACGCCTGACTATCACACTCCTGACAATCACACGTCTGACAATCACACGCCTGACAAACACACTCCTGACAATCACACGCATGATGGTAACACGTCTGATAACAACGCGTCTGAAAATTACATGTATGCTGATCACACGAATTTAAATATTGTATGCCTTTTCATCAGACAACTGACAATCTTATGTCTGACAATCAAATGCCTGACAATAAAAAATAAAACGCATGACACTAACATGTCTGACAATAAAATTTCTGCACATCAAGCGCCTGACAATCTCACACTTTACTATCAAACGTTAGGCCCCTATGCGAATGATTAATACACTTATGCCAATCACATGCCTGTCAAGCACACAATCGACAACATCAAGTCATTGTTTTACAATGTATATTCACCAACATTCCTAGTATATGTGTTTGCAAGTTTGACAGAAATCATTTTGTGGTAAGGTTTCATTGTTAATGTGAACTATCCTGCCATCGAGTACTTTCAAAATAATACACACTATTTTGCATTTGATTATCGTCAAATCTTCATCCTTCTTTTTTATTTATCTGAAAATGTTAACAACTTAGAATGTGCAATTATGTTGTCTGTAGCGACAACGGCTGAATTGATTATTTCGATAACACGAATGGAGAGCCTTGAGTATCTTATAAGTTAATATTTAAAATGGCTGTGTTCAAATAGCAATGTATTAAGTCAATTGTGTCGAAGTAATAAGTCAATATGTCATTGTATCTTGCCGATAATACATTATGTTGAGTTGAAGTGTCATTATATAATGTATAAGTTTTATTTGGCCAAAGTCTTATTTTATGAAATGAAAATGTCCGTTTGTGATTGTGCCATGAACCAGGATGTTGCAATGATATAATCCGGTCGAATCAACTTTGCTTTGTATCAAATTGCATAGGTATGAAGTAAGAGCATCTCCAAAAAAATAGATATCCTCTTTATAACGTGTGCTTTATACATTATGTTAATAGGGTAATATTATCCGGGATATATATTCCTGTGCAACGTCGCATTGCAGATGCTGCACTTTGGCATTGTATATCCTTTGTTAGTTTGTATTATTCTGTGTAGTTTTCCATTATATGTCATGATTTCTCATGACACCTTTTAAGCTGTACCTATGTCTTAACAGTTTCTTGTCTCTGCTGGTATGTACGCATTTTATATACAACATATATGACTTGTGTGCTTACTCCCTACATCAGGTGTGCATATGTTACACAATGTTGTATTCCATAGAATACTAGGTCGTAACATGAACTTTTGAGATACGTTTAATATCGTCCTGGCAGATAAAGAGAGATTGTTCCTTACGTGTTACATTATACATGCACGGTAACCGGGTTTTCTCTAGAATGAGGACAATTTAAACCCCTCTGGGTTGGTTTTAAGAAACTCGGTAAAGGGCCGCCATACAATCATACATGCCATTTTTATAACTTAACTATTAAGGAAACAGGTAACATATGGTAGGACCAAAGACGACCCCAAGTACATGATGAGAACAAGTCATTAGAAGATCAACACGAGATTGTATATGGCACAAATAAACATTTGTGTATTACATTTTGAGATGAGAGTTTTTTAAGTTTTCAGTTAATAACTAAAAGGAAAACTAGTTAGCCTAATAACGGGGCCAATTTCAACCACAGAGGCACTATTCGAACAAAACTGGTAGCGGAAACCAAAATTATATTACATAATACAACACATACAAAACATTTAGGCCTTGTGTGACTTTTTATTTTACAAATTTCACTATTTAAAAAACGGAAACAAGTTACCTGGATGGAGGAGCCTATTTTACAATATTTCAACAATATTGGTACAGTATTTAAAGGGGCCTTTTCACAGATTTTGGCATTTTTTAACTTATTCATTAAATGCTTTATATCGATAAATGTAAACATTGGATCGTAAAAGCTCCAGTAAAAAATCAAGAATAAAATTAAAAAAAGGAAAAGAACATTGCCCAGACCAGGTTTCGAACCAGTGACCCCTGGAGTCCTGCCAGAGTCCTGAAGTAAAAACGCTTTAGCCTACTGAGCTATTCCGCCGAGTACATATACTTGAAGTATTTTATGCCTTATATAAGCAATCTTCGTAGTTTCACAAAATTTAACGACAAAAACAGAACTCTCTAAATTATTCAATCGTTTCGCGTTGCAACGCTTTATAATTTTAAGGTTTTAAAATCGTCAAAAGATGCATATAATGGCTATATTAGACAATGGTAAATGTTCAGTATTACTGTTTCCTCACAAATATCATAACTAAAACGAAAATTTGCGAATCGGAAACAACTTTTTTCAATTTTGTCAATTTACCAAAGCGTGAAAAGATCCCTTTAATATGATGTTAAATGGTTATATGATGTAATGGTTCATGCCAAATACCAAAACGTGTGTACCTCAGAGAAGATTTATCAAAATTGGTTAACTATATACACTGGGGGCTGACGAGGTCAAAGCGTAGTCCGTTTCGCTACGACGTCGGGTATATGTTTTACTACGAAAACATTTTTTAAATACACATGACATAGAGAACGGATTAGTCGAAAATTGTGTTTAAAACGGGTAAGATTATGCTTTTCTAATAACAAAACTCTGAATTTAAGCACATTGACATTTCATAGGTCTGTTACATCAAATTATAATCCAAGATGTGTCTGGTTTATGCGGTTAAACCTGAAATATACCGCTGATTTATCAAACCGAAGTCAAGTTTAACTTAAAAAATGCAATGAAGGTTTACAACTGTATTTAATTTTACAATATCCATATTGATCTATGTATCGTTAAGCCACTGGTGTGTTTAGAAATGTGTAGGTTGACCCAGTTATCAGAAATAAAGGCTAAATATTATTAATAGGCATGATCATGTCTCTGACAGTATACGTATATGCCTCGCTACGACAACGCTTTAGCGTGTATGCGTTTCTCACAGAAGACGTATTGGTTATCTCTCAAAGGCAAAATAAAGAACAGTTTTGTTTTTTAATACAGAGTCATAAAGTGGTTGGATGTTTCCTTTGAGGAAGAGGTAGTAACAACGGCACAACATGACCCGAGACGCACAGTCGACATGGAAATGCACATTATTATTATATAATTAAATTCACGACTAGGCCAAAGGAAACGATTAAAATCGAACATCCATATATAAGATGACAGTTGAGAGTCGAGAACCTAATGTCGTCGGTCTCAATAATAATGACGCATCTTCAACTTGTGACAATCCCATATACGTTCATTTTGATAGAAACCGACGATAGGTTTTCAGCATACGGTACTCTTTATCAAATAACATTCGATTCTCGTTATCCCCAACTCGCTTATCTCGAAACTCTGCTTATGTCAAAGTAAATCCCATGTCCCAACTTCGATCATTATTGATCTCATACGGATTTTGATTTTGGCATTGTATATATCAAAGCGATTTTCTTGAAAATCGGTTATCGTCAACTAATTTTGAGATGAATTTCATGTTCGTATACATAGTTTTACCTGTAAAATCCACTCCTGTAACAGCCGTAAGGTGTGGAACGTAGGACCCCAATGGCACAAATCCGCAATTGCCTAATCAATATATTGTTGTAAAGGTGTGGCAGTGGGTTTCTGTCACAGGTTATTGTTTACTGCGTACATAACGGCCGGTAAACTTACATCGTGTTACAATGCGATTAAGACCCAGTCTCACTATGATGCCGGCGGAGCCCCAGTGCGTGATCAGGTATCTACCGGGATGAACCGGGTCCCTACCGGGATGAATCGGTGCTCCACCGGGATGAACCGGTGCTCCACCGAGATGAACCGTGGACGACCGGGGACAACCGGGGCTCCACCGGGAAAGTATTAAAATGTTTAATACCTCCGGGATGAACCGGAAGTCATCGGGTAGGACCGGCAACGACCGGCGTGGCACCGGGAACAACCGGGACTGCACCGGGAACAACCGGGACGGCACCTTAGCTCCACCGGGGCCCCAAAACACCCCGGCAGAGCTACGACAACGCCCCGGTGGAGCCCCGGTGAATGCCGGCAGAGTCCCTTTATAGCTACGTTACATAAGTAAACCGGTGCTCTGATGGTGCCGTCCCGGTTGTTCCCGGTGCAGTCCCGGTTGTTTCCAGTGCCAAGCCGGTCATTGCCGGTCCTTCCCGGTAACTCCTGGTTCATCCCGGAGGTATTAAACATTTGAATACTTTCCCGGTGGAGCCCCGGTTGTCCCCGGTTAAACCGGGGCGTTGCCTCAGCTCTGCCGGGGTCTGAACCGGTATAGCCCCGGTGAGTGCCGGTGTAGTGACGGTATACCGGGGCTCTGCCGGGACTCTGCCGGCTTTCACCGGGTTCAACCTTTTCGTTTGGATGTTCATGCGCACAGTGAAGCACGGCATCTTTTGCACTGGGAAATGGCAGTCTGCAGTTACTGCAAACTGCATGTGATATGTCCTGAAATGGATACAGTAACTTCGTTGAGCAACCTATACATTATATTTGTACTTCGTTGCGCAACCAATACATACTCTGTACGAAACCTATACATAAAGCGACTTGTAATTTCGTTCGAAACAAACCATTTGAATGATTAAAATACATGTTCGTAACCTGTTTTGTACTTTGAAATGTGTAATGTACACTGAATCAAAGTAACATGTAGTTTTATTTAATTTAAGTTACATTAATTGGCTATTTTAACAGAATAACCACCTTATGCATTGCTTCAAATCAAAATATTTCGATTTTAGCTCAAAATAAACTTAAAGGTTGCAACTATGCGCATTTGTTATTAGTTTTTATTGATAATAAGTACCTACCATTACTGGATGTTCCGTTCTCTAATCCATTAACACCAGAAAAGATGAAACTCGCCTGATTAAGTAGTGTATTTACACAATGTTTTCGTAGTAAAACATATACCTGACGTCGTAGCGAAACGGACTACGCTTTGACCTCGTCAGCCCCCAGTGTATAGTCATATAAGGAAACAATATTATCCCCCACAACGGGGCAATATTAATCACAAATGCATGATTTGATTTGAACAAACTTGCCTGAACTCCATATGTTGTTATATGTCAAATTTTAAACCTCTGGACAAGGTGTTTTAGTAAATAGATTGAACACCACTTTGTGATTATACTTTACAAATTTCAAACCGTTTGGTTTGTGGTTTCAGTGGAAATATTTGTTCCTGTCAATTTTCTTAAAAAGAGTAATTATGCTCTTTAATTGATTGAGGTTCTCACGCTTTGCTTGAAATACGTTTAAAGGATTGTTATTTTACATATCACTCTTGACATTATAATTACATAAAGATGACGTGCAGTTCATTTGTACTCTAATGGTAACTTTTGTTTTATAAAATACCGTTTCTGAATGCAAGTGTACTTGACGGGTAATTGCACATTAAACAAACACAAAATAATAACCGCACGATCGAATTCGTACATAAATGTTATTTGAAATACAGTGCAAAATATAGAGATTACTTTCAAAAAGCAATAAATTTAATCAAACACATTACCAAAGAACGAAATGGCATTTCTTCTTATGAAATACAGTTGCTATAGTGTATGTATAGTCTACATGACAAATTTCGTTTATGCTTTTTTTCTGATATTATTGCATAAAGGAGAATATATTGATTTTGATGCTCGTTTGAGTTCCATTTCACAAAGAAATATTCGTAAATTTTTTTTTTCATGATTTTCCTGAATTGATTTAGACGCAGTTAAGTGTAACACTTTCTTATGACTAAACGAAATTTATTTTTGAAGGTTTTACATTCACATACATAAACATAATATACCTGGACTGGTAAACCGGGCCCCAATTCCAACCCAGCGATAGATTATCATGCAACCTACTTACACAACATTTTTTAGCAGTATATCATTATCCTCTGTGAAGTTACTAACCGAATCTGTGTATATATTTTCAGCAACAGTGAACCCAAACTTGAACCAACTTACCCGAAATGCAACCAAAAGCATGTTGTAAATGTAAGCTTGATTAAACACATGAAACAATCAAACACACTTTTCATTATATCAAAAGTTCAAACTTCAAGAACAAATCTGCAATATATAGATTTACGGATCGCAATACAATAATCCAACGTATAATTTGGAACACGAGTTTAAAAAAGCAACGTTTGTAAACCAAATTAAAAATAACATAGCATGTATCCACCTTTTGTTTATAACAATTTGATGCACAGAAACAGTTGAAACATTATGTCAATTATATTGCTCTGACAAAAAAAAGTTCACTGACGCCCTGACCTTGGAGGAGAAACAAGTGAATGACCATCATTGCTATTTGAAGCCAGTCTTGACGTTATATCGAGCTCCAATACACTGCTTGTTTCAATGCTCACAATGATTGACATAAAATCTCAACGCTTATCACAGTGGTCTTCAAAAACATAGCATGCACATCTTGGTACACACACATCTCACATTGCGATAGAAATGTTATCTCACAATCCACATTAAAATCTCAACACTTACTGAGGGTCATTCTCAACAACACACCAATCAGTGGAAAACACAAACATGTTCAAACATGAGTTAACATTACATCAATATTAATGCAAGATTCCCTCTTACACAGTACAACAAAATGTCATGCAGGTATCTCTCTCGTACAGTAAACCAACATCTCAGGCAGGTATCCCTCTTGTACAGTGCACCAACATATCATGCAGGCATCCCTCTTGTACAGTCCACCAACATCTCATGCATGTATCCCTTTTGTACAGTACACCAAAATATCATGCAGGTATCCCTCTCGTACAGTACAACAAAATATATCATGCAGGTATCCCTCTTGTACAGTACATCAACATATCATGCAGGTATCCTTCTTGTACAGTATACCAATATCTCATGCAAGGATCCCTCTTGTACAGTACACCAAATAGCATGCATGTATCCTTCTCGTACAGTACAGTACAGTGCAGGTATCCGTCGTGTACAGTACACCAAAATACCATGCAGGTATCCCTCTTGTACAGCACATCAACATCTCATGCATGTATTCTTCTCGTACAGTACAACATCTCATGCAGGTATCCTTCGTGTACAGTACACCAAAATATCATGCATGTATCCCTGTTGTACAGTATACCAACATCTCATGCAAGTATCCTTCTCGTACAGTACACCAACATCTCATGCAGGTATCTTTCGTGTACAGTACACCAACATATCATTCAGGTATCCCTCTTGTGCTGTAAGCCAACATATCATACAGGCATCCCTCTTGTACATAACACCAACATCTTAGGCAAGTATCCCTTGTGTACAGTACACCAACATCCCATGCAAGTATCCCTCTCGTACAGTACACCATCATCTCATGCAAGTATCCCTCTCGTACAGTACACCATCATCTCATGCAAGTATCCCTCTCGTACAGTACACCAACACCTCATACAAGTATCCCTCTTGTACAGTACACCAACATATCACGCAGGTATCCCTCTTGTACAGTTTACCAAGATCTCATACATTCCATGCAGGCATCCCTCTTGTAATGTACACCAACATATCATACAGGTATCCATCTCGTACAGTACACCAACATTTCATGCAGGAATCCCTCTCGTACAGTACACAAAAAGCTCATGCAAATGTTCCAGTACATAAATATATCGTGTAAGTGTTTCTCTTAACAGTACACAAACACATAATGCAATTATCACTTGTGTACAGTTAACCGAAATCTCATGCAGGTGTTTTCTCGTGTACAGTACACCAACATTTCGTGCAAATATACCTCGTGTCCAGTACACCGACGTTCTATTATATATGTTTAAATTTATACTGGGCAAATCATTTCGTTTTATTCAGGATCAGTGTGTACCGTTTCGATGCTCGTTGTGCGCTGTTGTCGTTGTATGGTATGATCATTGATGATTATGTGCTTTCGGTATATCTTGCTTGTGTTCCCATGTGTTCGGTTCTTTGTGTACTCTAAGATCTGTAAGAAGCTTCATGGAGTTATATGCTACGGTATTGCATAAGGCAATTGATTAAATTCATTACGTTTTCTGTCGAAGGCAGTGACGACTCATGGTCAAGTTGAGAGTGTGTGAATTTGTGGTTTCATACACATTAATAGCAAATAATGTTGTATTAGTTTGTTCATTGATTTCCGTTCTGTGTTCGTTGTGTGGGGTGTATTAATTACCCGTTACGATAGTGTGAAAGGTATACATGGTTTTCTTCGGTGACATAAAGAAGGAAAGGTTAACAATGTACATATTTTTGTGTGGAAAAATACCATTATTGTGGCCGGGGATATGAACGATTTTGATTGTAAAATAATTTAATAAATATAAACTTAAAACCATAACAAATTGTTAGATGGGCTTAAGCACAACACATGTCTTTTTGGGTTACGATTATGTGTTTTGCAGTTTAGTGTAATGCTAAATGATAAGTAATACTTACTTTCTTTAAAACAATAATTTATTCTCAATGTGATCTTAAAAAAACTTATATATGTTCAATTATTTTATTTTAATATACACATCTCCGTACAAAAAGACGATTTCAAACTGCTCGATCGTTAAAGCAGCCATGTATTAAAACACCAGCTTAATTAAAACCTGCAACACATTATTTTATCCACACGTATTGCAACACACACATCAAATATTTATAGGTTATTAGACGTTTCACAGTGCAATACGGAGATATATTTGGACGAGCAAACAGTTTGACGCCAATATGACCTCAAGCTGTGTGCGAGTCCAAACATATCACGTATTGTACAGTTTAAACGTCTAATAAGCTTTTTATTCTATATCCCTTTCTTCAGCTCTTTGTTTAACTTTAATTTTAAATTTGATTTTAAAATGCATCTATGCTATTTTCAAGACAAGCGCCCGTGTGAATCGCTTATTGTACATTCATATACTTTTTCTAGGTAACGGCTTTTATCGTTATAAAACAATTGCTTAGTGGTTACATAACCCTAAACGGAAGTGGAATTTAGGGGGTTACATGCAGTCAGTTTGCTACTAAGCACATATGATGCAGGTCCTGGTGCATAAGATTTTCAAAATGTATTTGAAAGGATGAGTTTAGGTATCAGTTTAAAGGTATATGTGTAAGTCACAGGGCACAAGGCCTGATTTGTGCGTTTCTTCGTATGTTAGTGGTTGCCAGCCTCAATAGTAGGGCATGGTTTTTGCCTTCAAATGGCAGTGCCGGTAGCTGTCAAAACCGTTCATATGTTCTAAGGTAATTATTTTGAGTTACGTCGTATAGAATTTTTTCAAATGCAGTTTTTTTGTAAGCATATGAAACCACCTTTCCAGTCATGTATAATGATATATTGGCTTATCGCTAGGTCATGGTGAAATTTTATATCAAAGATTGCGAATTCTATATATAACAAAGAAGGAAATTAATTGGGCATGTGTAACCTTTAAGAACTTCCGACTAAGTTAGTCGTCTTCCAGAATGTTGACAATTGACCATCAAAAACTCTCTGTATTGCAAAACATAACTGCCAGATGTCATTTTGACCCAATTAAGGGCTGTTTGCAATTGGGCTGTTGCACTTGGGGTCCTAAAGGGGGGAGAATGCTGGAAAATCACACCGAAACCTTATCCGGAGACATATTCTAAGACTACGTAAACACTCGGTATTCTTTTTCAGGGACATTTTGACATTCATTTGCATCAATCTCAATAATAAACCTTATTCATGTCTTTATCTCATCTGTTTTTATTACTATTGTTTACTTTTTTTAGCCTTTTACTATTTAAAAATGTAAAGAGTGTTGTTTTTCCATGCAAGCAATTTTGAACCGACACTGCTATCTGCCTTCGCCTTCAACCCCGTCAGGCAGATTTACTTAATATAACACTACTTTGCCTTATTGTTCCTGTTTGGATATCTTGCTGAGTTCAAGTTAAATCAAGTATTCAGCTGAAAACACAAAAATGATAATAATATTATGCTTTCTTTCCTGGAAAGATGTAGTTGTGATAGACCGTGCGTGAAAAACAGCAGGGAATCTGTATTTATGTGAACTCAATATTATACGTAAACCTAAGTGTGATTTTTAGGTGGTGTCGAAATTGGTCTATAGCTCTGCCTAAACTGCTGTCCAATTGGTTTACAAGTCCGGCTGAAGTGACAGGCCATCAAAAACTGCAAAGTATGACTGATTCGGAGACGGCCCTTAACACTCGCCCAGTCGTGTCGAGAGGATCGGTGTCTTTGCAGGTTAGTACGCCGTTATTTTCAATGAAATCTGTTGTAAAATGATTTCTTTGATATCATGGCACACTTTTGTCACCGAAATTAGGAAAATTGTGTTTTTTTCACAATTACTGCAGCTCTGAAACCACATTTTGTGGTGATAACTTTGCCAGTGTGCCCGACAATGTGATGCCGGCGTGGTGACTTATCCATTTGCAGCAAATAAAGCAACAAAGACTATTGAAAGCTTACTCTAATTGTATCTCACTTACATAAGTTGGCACCGTTATGGGTAAATGTGCACAAAAAACCTTCTTGTTTTCTCAGAAAACACGGAATTGAGCACCCGTGCCAGACTGACACTTTCCGGAGCCTGTCCGAGACGGAACTCGAGCCGAGGAATCATAGGTCCAGGTGTGACAGAAAAATTAAAGCTCATGTCTGACGATGACTTTTTTTGTCAGGAAGTAAAGTGTGTTGTTTTCCCATGCAAGCAAGCCCTTTTGTTTGGTGAAATGACATCAGAAATGCTGCTTCTACATGGATTTTACCTTAAATGTGCCAAAAAATATAAAATGTTTGTTCGAATCTTGTTCAAAACCTGCTATGATGCACATATAATGCCATTGATGATTTTTGTTCACTTATTAAGTCATATGTTGCATCTTCTTTGCTATTAGAATCAAAAGTGATGCCTTGTATGGAATCTAAGTGCTGCATGTATGATGTAACCAAGGTCGGCTTTTTTACCTTAATTCTTCACGCGAAACGCTGTTACGCGTGACGCTTTCAACGTCAACTTTAATGAATAAATCTGTGTGCCATGGTACTGGAACTTTGTGATCTTTTTTAAAACAGATTATACCTATGGAAAAAGTGCCTTTAATTCAAATTTGAAGGGGTTGGGTTCCCTTATAGGTTACATAACCCTAAACGGAAGTGGAATTTTGGTGGTTACATGCAGTCAGTTTGCTACTTAGCACATATGATGCAGGTCCTGGAGCATAAGATTTTAAAAATGTATTTGAAAAGATGAGTTTAGGTATCAGTTTAAAGGTACATGTGTAAGTCACAGGGCAAAAGGCCCGATTTGTGCATTTCTTTGTATGTTAGTGGTTGCCAGCCTCAATAGTAGGGCATGGTTTTTGCCTTCAAATGGCAGTGCCGGTTGCTGTCAAAACCGGTTCATATGTTCTAAGGTTATTATTTTGAGTTACGTCGTATAGAATTTTTTCAGATGCATTTTTTTTGTAAGCTTATAAAACCACCTTTCCAGTCATGTATAATGATATATTGGCTTATCGCTAGGTCATTGTGAAATTTTATATCAAAGATTGCGAAATCTATATATAACAAAGAAGGAAATTAATTGGGCATGTGTAACCTTTAAGAACTTCCGACCAAGTTAGTCGTCTTCCAGAATGTTGACAATTGACCATCAAAAACTCTCTGTATTGCAAAACATAACTGCCAGATGTCATTTTGACCCAATTAAGGGCTGTTTGCAATTGGGCTGTTGCACTTGGGGTCCTAAGGGGGGTAAATGCTGGAAAATCACACCGAAACCTTATCCGGAGACATATTCTAAGACTACGTAAACACTCGGTATTCTTTTTCAGGGACATTTTGACATTAATTTGCATCAATCTCAATAATAAACCTAATTCATGTCTTTATCTCATCTGTTTTTATTACTATTGTTTACTTTTTTTAGCCTTTTACTATTTAAAAATGTAAAGAGTGTTGTTTTTCCATGCAAGCAATTTTGAACCGACACTGCTATCTGCCTTCGCCTTCAACCCCGTCAGGCAGATTTACTCAATATAACACTACTTTGCCTTATTGTTCCTGTTTGGATATCTTGCTGAGTTCAAGTTAAATCAAGTATTCAGCTGAAAACACAAAAATGATAATAATATTATGCTTTCTTTCCTGGAAAGATGTAGTTGTGATAGACCGTGCGTGAAAAACAGCAGGGAATCTGTATTTATGTGAACTCAATATTATACGTAAACCTAAGTGTGATTTTTAGATGGTGTCGAAATTGGTCTATAGCTCTGCCTAAACTGCTGTCCAATTGGTTTACAAGTCCGGCTGAAGTGACAGGCCATCAAAAACTGCAAAGTATGACTGATTCGGAGACGGCCCTTAACACTCGCCCAGTCGTGTCGAGAGGATCGGTGTCTTTGCAGGTTAGTACGCCGTTATTTTCAATGAAATCTGTTGTAAAATGATTTCTTTGATATCATGGCACACTTTTGTCACCGAAATTAGGAAAATTGTGTTTTTTTCACAATTACTGCAGCTCTGAAACCACATTTTGTGGTGATAACTTTGCCAGTGTGCCCGACAATGTGATGCCGGCGTGGTGACTTATCCATTTTCAGCAAATAAAGCAACAACGACTATTGAAAGCTTACTCTAATTGTATCTCACTTACATAAGTTGGCACCGTTATGGGTAAATGTGCACAAAAAAACTTCTTGTTTTCTCAGAAAACACGGAATTGAGCACCCGTGCCAGACTGACACTTTCCGGAGCCTGTCCGAGACGGAACTCGAGCCGAGGAATCATAGGTCCAGGTGTGACAGAAAAATTAAAGCTCATGTCTGACGATGACTTTTTTTTAGTCAGGAAGTAAAGTGTGTTGTTTTCCCATGCAAGCAAGCCCTTTTGTTGGGTCAAATGACATCAGAAATGCTGCTTCTACATGGATTTTACCTTAAATGTGCCAAAAAATATATAAAATGTTTGTTCGAATCTTGTTCAAAACCTGCTATGATGCACATATAATGCCATTGATGATTTTTGTTCACTTATTAAGTCATATGTTGCATCTTCTTTGCTATTAGAATCAAAAGTGATGCCTTGTATGGAATCTAAGTGCTGCATGTATGATGTAACCAAGGTCGGCTTTTTTACCTTAATTCTTCACGCGAAACGCTGTTACGCGTGACGCTTTCAACGTCAACTTTAATGAATAAATCTGTGAGCCATGGTACTGGAACTTTGTGATCTTTTTTAAAACAGATAATACCTATGGAAAAAGTGCCTTTAATTCAAATTTGAAGGGGTTGGGTTCCCTTATAGGTTACATAACCCTAAACGGAAGTGGAATTTTGGTGGTTACATGCAGTCAGTTTGCTACTAAGCACATATGATGCAGGTCCTGGTGCATAAGATTTTAAAAATGTATTTGAAAAGATGAGTTTAGGTATCAGTTTTAAGGTACATGTGTAAGTCACAGGGCAAAAGGCCTGATTTGTGCATTTCTTTGTATGTTAATGGTTGCCAGCCTCAATAGTAGGGCATGGTTTTTGCCTTCAAATGGCAGTGCCGGTAGCTGTCAAAACCGGTTCATATGTTCTAAGGTAATTATTTTGAGTTACGTCGTATAGAATTTTTTCAGATGCAGTTTTTTTGTAAGCTTATTAAACCACCTTTCCAGTCATGTATAATGATATATTGGCTTATCGCTAGGTCATGGTGAAATGTTATATCAAAGATTGCGAAATCTATATATAACAAAGAAGGAAATTAATTGGGCATGTGTAACCTTTAAGAACTGCCGACCAAGTTAGTCGTCTTCCAGAATGTTGACAATTGACCATCAAAAACTCTCTGTATTGTAAAACATAACTGCCAGATGTCATTTTGACCCAATTAAGGGCTGTTTGCAATTGGGCTGTTGCACTTGGGGTCCTTAGGGGGGTAAATGCTGGAAAATCACACCGAAACCTGTTCCGGAGACATATTCTAAGACTACGTAAACACTCGGTATTCTTTTTCAGTGACATTTTGACATTAATTTGCATCAATCTCAATAAGGAATCTAATTCATGTCTTTATCTCATCAGTATTTATTACTATTGTTTACTTTTTTTAGCCTTTTACTATTTAAAAATGTAAAGAGTGTTGTTTTTCCATGCAAGCAATTTTGGACCGACACTGCTAACTGCCTTCGCCTGCATGTTTTTTGCCTTCAAATGGCAGTGCCGGTAGCTGTCAAAACCGTTCATAAGTTCTAAGGTAATTATTTTGAGTTACGTCGTATAGAAGTTTTTCAAATGCAGTTTTTTTTGTAAGCTTATGAAACCACATTGCCAGGCATGTATAGTGATATATTGGCCTAATTGGAAATTAATTGGGCATGTTTAACCTAGTGCGCTTGTACTCAACTGTCCAATATGGAATAAATACAGGTTACAATATACTAAATAATCATTTCTAATCTCTTGCACGACGGTTACATTACATTCACCTCTGTGATGGGCTCAGAACGGACTATTTTTATGAAAGCGTCTTATTCATGTCACGATCATTCAAAGCATTCATCATGGAGGTTACACTATACTAAACAATCTCTTGTACGACGGTTACATTACATTCACTGAATTAAAGAAAACATTCTAATACCATAATATCTTGTATTTTTATACAACTAGCAAAATAAGGTACAACAGAACTGACCGTCTTCTCTCTGTTAATACACGTTTTCCGCTGAAGCAATGCCTAACGTCACTCAATAACAAATATGTTCATTTGTTAACATTTGTAAAGTGCGCGGAATTATTCAATCTGCGTAAATGGGCAATTTAATAGTTCCAAAGAGTTGCATTAAAACTACAAAATGTTTGCATGATGTATCGTTAATTTAAAATTCCTATTTCATCATTTTACGCCTCCAATTCAAAATCCAATTCAAATATACTAAGAATGCGTTTGTTCGGTTTACCCAGATTCTGTGCAAAATGGCATGCTGAGCCTTTCGCAGAGGTGTATGTGAGAGCAAGAAACGACAACTCTGCGTGGAGATTGAATCGTTTCAAGTAGGGAACGACAACTCTGCGTGGAGATTGAATCGTTTCATGTAGGGCTGTACTCTCTAATAAAATAACATAGTTGACTCAAAGGCATGTTTTACACTTTAAACTATTGTTCTGGTTTTATCTTTCGGAGATAATGGTAGGGCATAAATAGGTGTTCACGACCAAATCCCTGAAATATGATAAACATTGAGACTATAGTAAAGCCTTGCACTGAAAAAGGTTACATTCTACTAAGAAACGGCCGAAAAAAGTTGCAATAACAGTCGATTTTGATTCTTGTTAAGTTCTTTCTTGGATTGAACATGACCTATCTTTTTTATTGCATAAATCGATTTCGCTTAGAATGGTCTTTAAGAAAAGGTATGGTTATGGGGGTCTCTATGTGCAAAATGTTGTATTAATTTTCGCTCAAAGTTGTAGCTTTTACATTGATTTATATAGGGAAACTATTTAGTATATTATGGCCTACAGACGTTTTGGATGCAATACCGGAACATATTGGACCGTCACGTGGTACATATGAAGAATGCCGATTGGATGAATTTATTGGATATAGAATAATTGCACGCACATCACAATCCTCATTTTATCAAACGTCAACGAGTTGCACATGCGCGTACGGACATAACCCGCAACACTGTGTAGCCTAAAAGAACTCGATCGGGCATTTTTCAGGAATTTATGCTTTTCTACGAACAACTATAAAATTTTAATACCGATTGCTTATAAAAGATACAGGGGGTATCAACTGAGATTAATCCAGGAGCCGTATCGCACAAAAAGCTGCTATGAGTAACATCTTATACATAAAAGAGCATACATAAACATTCACAGACACTTCGTGTTATTTATAAGTTAAGTAAATTCTTACGTAATTGTTCAATATAAAGAAGTGAAACTCCAGCTGCTGGAAGCCGTATTCTTGATTTATCATTGAAATTAATAAGCCTACATATTTTTCGTAATCAAATAATTTTAAGAATATGCAATACTAAAACAATTTTGGCACTTTCGATTTCGATTCAAACAGTATTTGTTTGAACTAGTCACAGGTACGTTATTTAAGAATAAAAAAACAATAATATCTTCATTCAAAATATCATATGTGTCACCATGGTAAAGAAAGTAAAAGTAATATTAAAATGCATTAAATTAAAAAAGATGAGTTAAACAAGATTTTTTAGCAAATATGTTATAAATAATAGTTTTTTTATCAAGTTGAAGTTTCTTTTCGTACACAATACCAAAATCGAATACCTGCTCGTTTCGCCTAAACAGCCGTATAAGTAGTTTATAAATTGTTTCCGAAAGGTTAGGTCCATAACCTTCAAATCTAAAGTATACCGTGTCGATTCCAATCAGGGCTTTTTATCCTTCTTAGAGAATAGCCGTGGACAGCCATTTCACAATTTCGACATGGACATTTCACAAATTTAGCAAAACCATAATACTTGACAGAAAATGCCATTTTTAAATGAAAAATCGGATTTTTTTGGGCTTAAAACTGTCTTAAATGGACATTTCACAATTCAAAATTACAATTTGTTTTAATATTTTACATAAGCGAGAAAAGATATTGACAGGGGTAAGGCATTTCTATGGTTTTAGATAGAGTTTACCAGTCAGAATATTTTTGATCTTAATGTAAGGGGTTATTTGTTGAAAAAAAGTGTCAATACAATAAAAATATGCTTATAATGCATTATTGAAAGACAGTTTTATATGATTCAAGTATTAAACATGCTTTTATAATACAAATTCTCAACCAACTGAATTTCACAATTTTTACAAATTTGCGACTTGTTTTTTTTCACAATTTTCAGAAGTTTGCGACTCATTGTTATAACCATGTGATGGGGCCAGGGCCGCTACACAAAAACAGGAAAAAAGCCCTGCCCATTGGGGGTGTTTTCTCTTTTTGTTTAAATAAATGTGTTGTTTCGATCTAAACTCATTATTTTGCGATGTTTAAAACTATACATTTAAGTCATTTAAAGAATACAATATGCTAGAACAACGCTTTATCCGTGTGCTAAGTTAAAAAATACAAACATACATATAGGAATACACATCTACATGTAATAAAAATAGTAGTCATACAACTAAATCGAAGTGACCTGTGACTTTACCAACGACACTATCATGATTGTTAAGAACACATTGATTGTAAACTCTATTTATTGACAAATGCAAACAATTGAGTTATACATACAGTCAAATTACGTATAACCTGTTTAACTCCTATTATGTATCAGTATTTCTACATGAAGTTCACATTTTAAGAAATTTCTTCTTTGAAGCCATTTTCGATGTAATATTCACTTTTAACTCAGACCAGACTAAAACAAGAAGACTTTTCATAAACAAAACAATAATTGTCATAATTGTCGAATTGAATACAGTTTATTAGAAAGTTACTTTCCTTGCACGATCCCGCGCGCCATAACAGGACCTTTTTTGTGCAAGAGAACAGCTGGCCAAATGCATTGGGCAACGATTTCACCTTGTCTTACATAGAATGAAAACAACTGCTTGTCATATTTGCTTTCAGGATCTGCCCATAACAGCTCCATTGGTGGTTGCTGGACCTTCATCATCCAAATAATCTGTACTGCCTGTTTAGCAAATGTGTCAAGAGATTCACGGATAGTTTCATTTTTTAGGAACCTCTTTTCAACAAATTCCATTGGGCGCTGTACAAATATCTACAATTAAACAACAAATAAGCACATTATTATGTTTAATTAACACTTTATTTTCTTTCCATTTAAACGATTTATGAAAACGATTTCGAATTTCAATTGCATATCGGTTCATATAGTTTATTTCACTTACATCTGCTATGTTCTTGCCTGAGACTGAAGCTAGTAATCTCAACAAGTCGTTGATGGGACCTTCAACTTTGTCCTTTACTGAAGACTCAATACCGACTGTGAGGCGAGATACCTATGACAATTTATAAGGAGATAGACGTACTTTTGATAATAGATATTCCGTCCTTATATTTTTGGTACTGCTGTTTTGCACTTATTAGCTCTTAGACTGGCAAAATAAATTAACGAAATCATATACATCAATTGAAACAAAACATATTAGTATATCAAAGGGCTAAACTGTATTTTTTCATCATAGATCTACTTATAACAAAATATTATTGGTTTGAAACCTATACTTTCATTTGTCATTTACGCATATGTATGGTTTATGCATAACAATCAAATGAAATGACAATATAAGAAAAAAATGTCACCTAGAACAATAAAACGCTAAAAATCCTACAGGCTCGATTACACTTATTCCAAATCGCATATGATCCCGGTTATAAACTGCCAACTTCAAAGAATTGTTCATTCCTTTCCTATATATTACATTTTTTCAAGTCTTGTGCCCTTTTAAAGATAAATATGTCCTCTTCAAATTATTGCATAAAACATATACTGGCTTGCAGTTTCCAAGGAGGCTAAATTTGCCAAAATACAAGACCCGTCGGAAACACAGTTTAGGAAATGAGATTTCGACAAAGGCATCTTACTTTAATAAAGGCACCCACAAGTTCATCTTTTACTGTATTCAACAGCACAACTACCTTTATTACATTTTAAGTAAACTCCCCTTCCCCTAAAAGATCTTCCAAATTATCATCATATATTATTACATTTTGTCGATATTCTTGATTGCTGCACATCATTTATGCTGTGTTATACTGACATGAATGACTGCTTAATGCACTTTAGAATGGGAATTTAATACACGTAATGTATTTATACGGCGTTTTGCATATTTTAGACGGAACACAAGTTATGTAATTTTTATTGTCGACAATAAATTTACATCTAGTTTGCAATATACGCGTTGTATTTAGTTTATAGATATCATGAATGACTGTCGTTAATCAAATACAACGATAATTCAAATGAGAAGTGTCTTGATTATTTTTCTTTAAGAACTCAAAGTATGACTTCGTGACTTTATTTCTATATAGATCTTTAGCTGCGAAATAACAGTGCATGTTTCAATTGAATCCATTAAACTAGTATTATAAAAAGTAAATGCGTTGAATTGATATCTCCTGCCTAATAAACTGTGTTTGTGTATCAGTGCAAATCCGTTGATATATAGTATAATAATTAAGTGTAGGGTAATTGTTTGTATGAGTTGCAATTCTCCTAATTGACATCTACACACCCATGAAGTTTCATGTTGAAATCTTGTAACGTATCATAGATATAGCCTTAAGATTAAGATTAATATTTGAGAGACAAGTTGCTATGGCTTACTGAATACCAGTTTGTATCAGGTTTAGAATAAATTTAGGCGAAACGGTTGACAGGCCATACTTACAAGTTGATACTTTTCACCATTTTGACTTCTTATCCATATTTTTGGATTACTAATATCCTCAATTGCGTAACCCCGAATACGATCCTTCACTTGGAGTAAGCTTTCGGTGCAGAATCTATCCGCTCTCTGTAAAGTTACACATATTTTTCATTGGTAAGAGTTACTACATTAAAAATTTATATTAAAATTGTGTTACCTCTATTAAAATACATACAATAATTTGTGAAGCTGATCACTAAATATACACTAATTATCTACTGTATAAAGTTTAAGTTAAAACAGACTCAAATGTAACTGAAATTGGCTGATTAGTTTCTGATATCGTTTTGGCGACGACAAAGATGTCATTTAAAAGACCTATGCAACTTGAACAATCATTGGATCGGAACGACCAAACAATTGTCGCTTTTTGATCGACATGAAAATTCGTACGGAAACAATACAAAGTGTCGTTTCGGTTTTCAAATGGGACACAATACCTGTTAAAATCTGGGAGCGGAACAACATGACAATATTAAAACGTTTTAAATGGACATATTAAGCTATACCGTATATATAAATAACGTTTACCTTAATGAATTCACGAAGAATGTTTATAACCTGGTCTTCTTTTATTGCTTTCTTTTCGAAACTCGAAAAAGCATCAGTCCACTGAGTATCGTAAAGCGAGCCAAAGACTTCTACCTAAAAAGGAAATGCTCAATAGTTGTTAAATTGTAATTACACATTCAAACATATTAAGTGTGCATGTATCATTTTTATCTGAAAAATATAGAGATCATGGAAATCATTTCCGATTTTCCGATTTTAATATGATATGTCTTAAATTGTTAACTTGCACTAAATAGATTGTGCTATGCTGTGCTAAAATTCGTTTTTTCTAAGAATGTTTTTATGATCACATATACAATGGCATTTTTTTGTTTATAGGAAGAGAGTTTCATATAAGAATAAATGATAATAGATGAATATTACCAATTTTGTAGGTCGATACGGATCACTCAAGTCAGCAATAGTTACGGAACTAAGCCTGCAGTAAAAAGCAACTTCGTCATACATATCAGTATGCATCTATATTTATTTATAATATAAACATGTGGTTCAATGTAATCAAAAGGGGGATGAAATTAATGACTAACAACAAACCCTTGTATTATAAACCAAAACCATATTCAATAATAATTGGTATATTTATGTCTGGTTAAGTGTAAACAGCACATTTTTAAACACACTTTTTTGATAGTTCTTCAACTTCGTCTTGCAGCTTTTTCTTCTCATCGTTCAGTTTATCCACGAATCGTAGTTTTTCCTCTCCAGACCTATTGATAAAGAAAACACATTGCAGAAACGTAAATTATGTGATTCACAACAAATATTTTTATTTAAACGACGATTTAGGGGCTAATTCGAAAAATGAAATAAAGATACAATTAAAGTATCATAAAAAAGAATTAAACATTACATTGCATGATTTTTAAAATAACATGACGAAATCTATTTTTGAAATCATCTAAGGCCTTATAAATTAATACAGTGGAAAACATGCTTACTTTAAAAGCACTGTTAATATGTTTTGTAGAAAAAGAAGTTTTTTCTGAAAATACATATCTATAAAGAGCTGTGACGTAATAACATTACAGTTTTGACAGGATTTCAAACTACCATTACGAGAATACACTGTACAAATAACGGTCCAAACTATAATAAAACAGTCAACATAGTAACCTCAGTTAAACCATATCCATTAAAAATATCTGATTTATGACAACGCGTCATGTATTTGGGCCATGTTTTATCGTAATGGTGATTTGAAATCTTGTCGTTACTGCACATTTATAACGTCATAAGCATAGCACGACTTTGTGTTTCCATAGCTCGAAAATGTTGTGGCTCAAACTGATGACTTTGATGTATGACCATGACCTTTAGCCGGCGTGAAAGGCTCATTCCAACTGAACATTGTCTTAAGTACTCAAACATTTCAGCCAAGTTTCATGAATAGTCATTCAAAATGTATTGCAGACAATGCAGCGGACACGACATGGACGCAACCTTTGAACTTGAAGTACAATATCGACTTTGAGCTATAATAATTGACATGTGCGCTGTAGACATTATTTGAATGCCCTTTACAATTGAGGCAAGTTTAATTATAACCCATCAAAAGGTATGGGATACTTTGAGTGAACAAAACATGGATGCTCAAAACTGTAACCATAAAGTATAACTTTGACCTTGAGTCGGCTTGACTGGGTCGCGTCTTTTAAAAATCGTCTGTATGTCCTTAATATTTAAGACAAGATTAATGAACATCCGTCACAGGGTATAGTAGATACGCAGCAGACAGGAACGTATAAGTAACGGACTAATCGTACTGATTGCACGCACTGATTGAACTGGCGAAATGAGTGACTCATGGATGAACGGGCGACGGGCATTCCTTAAATCGCCAACGAGCTTTGCGGCGGCGATTAAAAATCTTATTCAGTACTGAAACTAATTTCTGCTTCGCACTGGTTCTTAAAGCATTCGGGTCAATGTCGGGCCATTATCGAGCTTGAGGATATAAATAATAAAAAACATATCCTATGCAAGGTACCTGTTTCCAAAATGTGTTAATTCTTGCTTTAGGTTTTGGTTTTCTACGAGGAGACGTTTGTTTTCGGTTTGCAGCTCTTGAAATTCCCTTGAGATATATAATAAAGGTTAGATTATATGACTTAATTGTATTAGCGGCGGCCTAACTCTGTGCATAAAATTAGGTCAGCCATTCATGTCGACAATTAAGTAAAGTCATAAATTGCGATCCGTGCATTTAAAATGTACGTTTGTTTTACTAAAAAAATAATTTATCCAGGCGTCAGGGAGAAATGTTCCTTATGTCGTCCTGTTTTAGAATCTATTGTTCACACATGTTACATTTATCATTTTTGTATTACTGGAACTCTGGTTTCTTTGTCAACTGATTGTTAAAAGTGTCAATATTAAAATACAAATCATATTCGTTGTCCGATTTCAAAGGAGAAGTTGTAATTTTTTTAGATTCTCTTTAAAAATTTGCAAAGTACATAATTTCAGAGGTTCACATGGCCAACAGAGAACTTGGTTAAAATAACCAACAAGTAAATTGTCAATTTCCAATAAAAAAAACTTGTTAAGAAAAACTCAAAATTGAATACGCACGTTGAAGATTTTGCACCTATCTTTACATCACTTATTACACCTGCTGACGTATTGTGATTCTTCACCACGAGTGTTTCGATATTCTTTTCATTCTCTTCAAATTTCTATAGAAAATAATTAAATGCAACATTAATTATTAAAATGGTTCGATTTATGATTATGTTTATCAATAAATCTTTCATCAAGAAAAATTTCGTCTATCCGTCTAGAAAATTGTATTTATGAGAAATGTTAATCTTCATAAGCTAAAATATACTTAATGATTGTATATAAAAGTTTATAAACATTATGTTTTAAAACCTGTTTTATTTTTTCTAAAAGCGTTTTTGCTTTTCCGCATCGGCGTTTGTAGTCGTTCTCCTCCATTATATCACTTAAGAGATCGGTTATGTAAGCCAAGTCTTCCTTAACTGTCATGTTTTGTCTGAAATTATAGATAATAAATAATACTTCAACGAATACTTTGTTATATGAGAATTTGAAAATTAATTGTATAAATTACGAATTTAAATCGGCGATCATTCGGAACTTAATGACATTTTGTTCTTGAAAACTCAGTTAACGTACTTAGTCAATGCTTTACTATAATTTGAATGATTACCTTTATTGAAGCAATTCAAGGGACTTATTCTGCGTTTAGAAAATATAAATTGAAATTTGAAATGTCTTAGTAAATATATGTTATTATATTTTTTTAAACGAAAATCTACGAACACTGTTAAAAACTGCCTTCTATTCAAGTAAAGTTTACATATTTCAAGAACATATTGCCATTAATCGAGATTACAAAACGATGACGATTCGAACTTCTTTGATATAACAATATAACGTATAAGACTAAGGTTATTTGAAACATGTCCATGTCTCAGTGTTAAACCACGCAAAAAAAGCAATGCGGTATGCAAAACACACATTTGTTTTACTATTATCACACGTGTAATTGTTATCTATATTAAACGAAGCTGACATCATGCGATTTTGTTTTGAAGACTGCGTTATTCAATAAAACATTGTTTATATTATCATGTACAGTTGTATAACATGGAAAGTAGTAGTAAAATCAATACCTTTATACATGCATGTTGACTTCAAGCGTAATGCACAATCAGCCATTGTCAACAATCTTACTATGATTTTTACGGTAACACCAATATTATAGACATGTTTCCAACCCTATGTTTTTCTTTTGTTATCGAGTTTAAAAAGGCACTCCTTTATTTACTTTGGCACAAATTTAAACTAATGCTTTCACAATCCAGCCGCGTCTCATCTGGTTCTAAGTAAACGTGAATAATATACTTCCTTTTTGATTTGAACCTTGCTTTTATAATCAAAATGATTGCATTGTGACCGAGATTTCACGCTCATACGCACGTATATCATAAATAACAAAGTCAACACCATTTATTGTACTAGTTTTACCTGTTAAATTGCTTTTAAAGGGAGATTATACGATTTTTATATGTGTTAAAATGTAATATATTGATAAAAATAAGTTACAATAACACAAAACAGGCAAGTAAAATTGTACATTGAAGACGAATTTCATAAAATGCAGCAAAGACAAAATAGCGCCCCGAGCCGATTGTGACGAAGAAATTTTGTACACATTTTCCTACAATAACCGAAGCATTCGTCTTTTTATTTGGATCAGAATAAGTGTTCGTGTGTCGTATGAATAGATATCGTTGCAGGAAATTAAAATGATATGTAAACTAAATTTAGATTCACATCGTACATGCAATGATATACATGCTGGCATACTGTACAGACCTTTTCGTTCAGAATTAAATATCTGGCTTATTTCGCATTTTTCGACACATGTTTTTCTTAACTTTTTTTAAAATTTGTATTGAAATATATGTATAGTAAGTTTTCTACACGTTTTATATAAATTCATAAATATTTGACAAAATCGCATAATCTCCCTTTAAGGTTAAATAACACTAACATCATTCGTTTTTGTTTTGTAGACTGAGTTATTTGATAATGTACTGTTTATATTGTCATTTATAGTTTTTATTGTATTATACAATCTTGTAAAATTAATAACTTAATATCGCACATAATGTTAAGAAATGTAAAGAATAAAAAAATACAAAGACATTTTTACTTCAAGCATAATGCACAATCAGCAATTGTCAACGATAAAACTGTGATAAAAACGATAATACAAACATTGTAGATATGTTCCCAATCCAGTTTTTGTTGTTAGTTTTGTTATCAAGTATACTATAGAAACTTCTTTATTTTTATTTGGCACAAATTTCAACTAATTCTTTCGAAATCGTGTTCAGTATTATTCGATTCAACGTAAACGTAAATAATATACTTCCTCTTTCGATTGTAACCAAGCTTTCGTATTCAAAATAATTGCACCGTGTCCGAGATTTTACGCTAATACGCTCGAATAGCAATTTATCATTATGTAAGGGCTTATATATATAACAACAAACACTCTGTTCTGGTGTAAAAATAAATTTCTTGATTGCCTATTAAATGCAGCGTATTTAATGTATATTACAATTGGTGTATTAATTTGAAATTACAAATTAAACAAAAGTAATATTGAAACATAGGCGCTTTTATTAATAAAACACAATGCAACCATTATTCCACCTCGACCAAAGGATGAAAGCAAAACCATAGCTTTTTCTTGCGATTCAGGATCAGAAATTTATATAAACAAATACTTAAATCATTGAATAAACTCATGAAACTTGTGTTTTTAATGAACGTGCTTTATTCAGTGAATCACTTTATGTGGCTTATCGACGGCGTAAACGGTATTTTATTTTCAAGCAATTCTTTTTTTATAACATATTAATATAATGTTAAAAGATGAATGAAATGACATGTTGTGTCTAAATAAATGCAAAGTGATATGGGTTTTTTCTAAACAATTGGTGTCTGGATAAAATCCCGCGGTTTGCTTAAAATCAATAGTAATTTATTGGAATATATGTACAACACGGCTATGAGACGTGCAATATTTTAAAGGTAATGAGGGCATCCGATTAGTAAAATGTTCAAGGAAGGATGTGCGTTTTTGTTCGTCTGAGTTCTAATAGACCGATCCCGGATTGGCAACGTAAACCTCCCATTTAGGTTTTGTCAGAAGAATGATTTTTATCTATATAAATTTCAAAAATCACCACTTCCTTGTTTCAAACGTACGAATAAAGTGTCGATGCTCTTTTGTATTATTTGTTTTACCACTAAACACGTGATTTTCTCAAGCGATTATGTCTTTTTACTATACAGTAGTATAGCCTGGTACTAGGATCATTAGAAGATAGTTCATACCAAAGCAATGTCGGACGCGTTGTTTTTTTAAACAAGGCATTTGACACAAATGCGTACAAAAACAAATATCAAAAGCGTACTAAAGGAAATGTACGTAAAGAGCTAAAAAAGAAACTCGTGTGCAACGGATGGTCAATTAATTCTTTAATTGATTAGACCGAATTTAAAGTATATTCCGAACATGAGGATCCAGTTGGAATTTCGAATACATTCCTGTTTATCGAATCGAATTAGCAGCAATATTGTTTTGCATCACCATGAAGACCGTGCAAGCAGGAATATATAACAATTAATCTTTCAAACATATATTACCAATGTTATTAAACTTTTTAGATTTTTACAGGTTGTTACTTTCATAAAACAAATTAATAGTTTTATCAAAGGAATCTTGATGTTCTCATACTAACGTCAGCCAATTGTTAATTCATATATTTTAAACTATATTTACAGATTTTATTTCAATTAAAATGTATGTACCCAAGTTGTAGATAGATGGCTATGTGTCTTATCAAAGTTTATCTACATACAAAACGAATGAATTTAACACATGATTCAACACCGTGTTTTCCTGTAACACTTAACGACGAATATTTTTAACAACTTGCACATTTATATAGGTACTGATCACATGAAAATAATAAATGTTTAAAGAAACAAAAAGCATAGAGATAATCCGTGTTCTTAATTAGATTGCAGAAAATTATATAATTTATTAATGTTACAAAGTAGCCAGCTCTCTTATATTACGTATCACATAATTATATTGAATGCAATTAAGAAAAACCAGTAGAAAAAGTCAAGTTTATTACATGATAAAGTGGGAAAACATATAATGTTCATAATGATTGATAATTTAAAAAAAATTTTTTTTTATTATGAATCATGTTGACATTTTTATTGAATGTAAAGCTGGTGCGTTTTTTAAGCTATTACCTTTGCTTTGCGCTTGTTTTTAATATTTATTTCACTCGAGGTTTAGCATTCATGTATAATTTTAAAAAGTACTACTGAAGTTGCCCTTAATATCGTAATTTTATTCGGCGTTTCAGGAACAAATTATATTTCAAGTGTAGTCAATTGTTATTTTTAAAATATAAACAATATAAAAGTGTTTTATCCAATGTTTATTCAAAATCAAGAAAGACTTTCTAACTTCAAAATCTGTCTCATTTAAATGTGAGGAACACATTTCCTATAAAAAAAGTCCGACATTGTGGCATATTTTCCGCAAAAACTAACCATCATAAGAAAAATCAAATGCCACATTACGTAGATATCCATGAATACATCAACATTTGAATAAAAGCTTATGTGTTTTGTTTTACCTTTTGCCTTGGCGACATCAAAAATAAAGTACGTATTGTATACTTATTTTCCATCCTTTCAGAAGGCTTTCGTTTTTTTTGTCTATGGAATTACTACCAATCTATCAGAAGTAACAACATAAATCTGTCCCGCTAAATATATTTCATCGATGGAAGGTGCAGTGCACAATAACCATTACTATTGCATATTCCTTGTCATGATAACTCTGTTTCTAAGTATGTTTTAATGTGGGCTGGTTAAACATATGTCAGTTTACTTATGACGGAAAATTTAGTTCCATCAATATATATATATATATATATATATAAATATATATATATATATATATATATATATATATATATATATATATATATATATATATATATATATATATATATATATATATATATATATATATATATCACGTATAGTACTTGGTATTTATCAATATATGATCTACGGATCGCAATACTTTAATCCAACGTATAATTTGGAACATGAGTTTAAAAAAGCAACGTTTGTTAGCCAAATAAAAAATAACATAGCATACGTCCATCCTTTGTTTATAACAATTTGATGCACAGAAACAGTTTAAACATTATGTCAATTGTATTGCTCTGATAAAAAAAAGTTCACTGACGCCCTGACTTTGGAGGAGAAACAAGTGAATGACCATCATTGCCATTTGAAGCCAGTCTTGACGTTATATCGAGCTCCAATACACTGCTTGTTTCAATGCTCACAATGATTGACATAAAATCTCAACGCTTAGCACAGTGGTCTTCAAAAACATAGCATGCACATCTTGGTACACACACATCTCACATTGCGATAGAAATGTTATCTCTCAATCCACATTAAAATCTCAACACTTACTGAGGGTCATTCTCAACAACACAACAATCAGTGGAAAACATAAACATGTTAAAACATGAGTTAACATTACATCTATATAAATGCAAGATTCCCTCTTACACAGTTCACCAAAATGTCATGCAGGTATTTCTCTCGTACAGTAAACCAACATCTCAGGCAGGTATCCCTCTTGTACAGTTCACCAACATATCATGCAGGCATCCCTCTTGTACAGTCCACCAACATCTCGTGCAAGTATCCCTCTTTTACAGTACACCAAAATATCATGCAGGTATCCCTCTCATACAGTACAATAAAATATATCATGCAGGTATCCCTATTGTACAGTGCACCAAAATATCATGCAGGTATCCCTCTTGTACAGTATACCAATATTTCATGCAAGGATCCCTCTTGTACAGTACACCAAATATCATGCAGGTATCCCTCTCGGACAGTACACCAACATCTCATGCATGTATCCTTCTACTACAGTACAACAACATCTCATGCAGGTATCCGTCGTGTACAGTACACCAAAATACCATGCAGGTATCCCTCTTGTACAGTACACCAACATCTCATGCATATATTCTTCTCGTACAGTACACCAACATCTCATGCAGGTATCCTTCGTGTACAGTACACCAAAATATCATGCAGCTATCCCTGTTGTACAGTATACCAACATCTCATGCAAGTATCCTTCTCGTACAGTACACCAACATCTCATGCAGGTATCTTTCGTGTACAGTACACCAACATATGATTCAGGTATCCCGCTTTTGCTGTAAGCCAATATATCATACAGGCATCCCTGTTGTACATAACACCAACATCTTATGCAAGTATCCCTTGTGTACAGTACACCAACATCCCATGCAAGTATCCCTCTCGTACAGTACACCAACATCTCATGCAAGTATCCCTCTCGTACAGTTCACCAACATCTCATACAAGTATCTCTCTTGTACAGTACACCAACATATCACGCAGGTATCCCTCTTGTACAGTTTACCAAGATCTCATACATTTCATGCAGGCATCCCTCTTGTAATGTACACTAGCATTTCATACAGGTATCCATCTCGTACAGTACACCAACATTTCATGCAGGAATCCCTCTCGTACAGTACACCAACAGCTCATGCAAATATTCCAGTACATAAATATATCGTGTGTTTCTCTTATCAGTACACAAACACATACTACTATTATCACTTGTGCACAGTTAACCGAAATCTCATGCAGGTGTTTTCTCGTGTACAGTACACCAACATTACGTGCAAATATACCTCGTGTCCAGTACACCGACGTTCTCATATATATGTTTAAATTTATAGTGGGCAAATCTTTTCGTTTTATTCAGGATGAGTGTGTACCGTTTCGATGCACGTTGTGCGTTGTTGTCGTTTATGGGATGATCATTGATGATTATATGCTTTCGGTATATCTTGCTTGTGTTCCCATGTGTTCGGTTCTTTGTGTACTCTAAGATCTGTAAGAAGCTTCATGGAGTTATATGCTACGGTATTGCATAAGGCAATTGATTAAATTCATTACGTTTTCTGTCGAAGGCAGTGACGACTCAGGGTCAAGTTGAGAGTGTGTGACTTTGTGGTTTCATACACATTAATAGCAGATAATGTTATATTAGTTTGTTCATTGATTTCCGTTCGGTGTTCGTTGTGTGGGTTGTTTTAATTACCCGTTACGATAGTGTAAAAGGTATACATGGTTTTCTTCGGTGACATAAAGAAGGCAAGGTTAACAGTGTACATATTTTTGTGTAGATAAATACGATTATTGTGGCCGGGAACTGAACGATTTTGATTGAAAAATAATTTAATAAATATAAACTTAAAACCATAACAAATTGTTAGATGGGCTTATGCACAACACATGTCATTTTGGGTTACGATTATGTGTTTTGCAGTTTAGTGTAATGCTAAATGATAAGTAATACTTGCTTTAAAAAAATAATTTATTCTCAATGTGATCTTAAAAAAACTTATATATGTTCAATTATTTTATTTAAAAATACAAAGCTCCGTACAAAAAGACGATTTCAAACTGCTCGATCGTTAATGAGGCAATGTATTAAAACATCAGCTTAATTAAAACCTGCAACACATTATTTTATCCACACGTATTGCAACACACACATGAAATACGTATAGGTTATTAGACGTTTCACAGTGCAATACGGAGATATATTTGGACGAGCATACTGTTTGACGTCATATTGGACGAGCCTTTAGGCGAGTGCGAGTCCAAATATATCACGTATTGTACAGTTTAATTTTTATTCTATATCCCTTTCTTCAGCTCTTTGTTTTACTTTAATTTTTAATTTGATTTAAAAATGCATCTATGCTATTTTCAAGACAAGCGCCCGTGTGAATCGATTATTGTACATTCGGATACTTTTTCTATGTAACGGCTTTTATCGTAATAAAACAATGGCTTAGTGGTTACATAACCCTAAACGGAAGTGGAATTTGGGTGGTTGCATGCAGTCAGTTCGCTACTAAGCATATATGATGCAGGTCCTGGTGCATAAGATTTTAAAAATGTATTTGAAAGGATGAGTTTAGGTATCAGTTTAAAGGTACATGTGTAAGTCACAGGGCAAAAGGCCTGATTTGTGCATTTCTTCGTATGTTAGTGGTTGCCAGCCTCAATAGTAGGGTATGGTTTTTGCCTTCAAATGGCAGTGCCGGTCGCTGTCAAAACCGGTTCATATGTTCTTAAGTTATTATTTTGAGCTACGTCGTATAGAAATTTTTCAAATGCAGTTTTTTGTAAGCTTATGAAACCACCTTTCCAGTCATGTATAATGATATATTGGCTTATCGCTAGGTCATGGTGAAATTGTATATCAAATATTGCGAATTCTTTATATAACAAAGAAGGACATTAATTGGGCATGTGTAACCTTTACGAATTTCCGACCAAGTTAGTCGTCTTCCAGAATGTTGACAATTGACCATCAAAAACTCTCTGTTTTGCAAAATATAACTGCCAGGTGTCATTTTGACCCAATAAAGGGCTGTTTGCAATTGGGCTGTTGCACTTGGGGTCCTAAGGGGGGTGAATGCTGGAAAATCACACCGAAACCTGTTCAGGAGACATATTCTAAGACTACGTCAACACTCGGAATTGTTTTTCAGTGACATTTTGACATTAATTTGCATCAATCTCAATAAGGAACCTAATTCCTAATTCATGTATTTATCTTATCTGTATTTATTACTATTGTTTACTTTTTTTAGCCTTTTACTATTTAAAAATGTTAAGAGTGTTGTTTTTCCATGCAAGCAATTTTGGACCGACACTGCTATCTGCCTTCGCCTTTGCCTGCAGTTTTTTATAAGCTTATGAAGCCACCTTTCCAGTCATGTATAGTGATATATTGGCTTATCGCTATGTTATGGTGAAATTTTATATCAAAGATTCCGAATGCTATATATAACAAAGAAGGAAATTAATTGGGCATGTGTGACCTAGTGCGCTTGTACTCAACTGTGGAATATGGAATAAAAACAGGCTACAATATACTAAATAATCGTTTCCAATCTCTTGCACGACGGTTACATTACATTCACCTCTGTGATGGGCTCAGAACGGACTATTTTAATGAAAGCGTCTTATTCATGCCACGATCATTCAAAGCATTCATCATGGAGGTTACACTATACTAAACAATCTCTTGTACGACGGTTACATTACATTCACTGAATTAAAGAAAACATTCTAATACCATAATATCTTATATTTTCCCGTATACAACTAGCAAAATAATGTACAACAGAACTGACCGTCTCCTCTCTGTAAATACACCTTTTCCGCTGAAGCAATGCCTAACGTCACTCAATAACAAATTTGTTCATTTGTTAACATATGTGAAGTGCGCGGAATTATTCCATCTGCGTAAATGGGCAATTCGATAGTTCCAAAGAGTTGCATTAAAACTACAAAATGTTTTCACGATGTATCGTTAATTTAAAATTCCTATTTCATCATTTAACGCCTCTGATCCTAAAAATCCAATTCAAATATACTTAGAATGCGTTTGTTCGGCTCCCCAGATTCTGTGCAAAATGGCATGCTGAGCCTTTCGCAGAGGTGTATATGAGAGCAAGGGACGACAACTCTGCGTGGAGATTGAATCGGTTCATGTAGGGAACGACAACTCTGCGTGGAGATTGAATCGTTTCATGTAGGGCTGTACTCTCTAATAAAATATCATAGTTGACTCAAAGGCATGTTTTACACTTTAAACTATTATTCTGGTTTTATCTTTCGGAGATAATGGTAGGGTATAAATAGGTGTTCACGACCAAATCCATGAAATATGATAAACTTTGAGACTAAAGTAAAGCCTTGCACTGAAAAAAGGTTACATTCTACTAAGAAACGGCCGAAAAAAAGTTGCAAAAACAGTCGATTTTGATTCGTGTTAAGTTCTTTCTTGGATTGAACATGACCTATCTTTTTTATTGCATAAATCGATTTCGCTTAGAATGGTCTTTAAGAAAAAGTATGGTTATGGGGGTCTCTATGTGCAAAATGTTGTATTTATTTTCGCTCAAAGTTGTCGCTTTTACATTGAATTATAGAGGGATACTATTTAGTATATTATGACCTACAGACTTTAATAATTGCACGCACATCACAATCACAATCACAATCGAATTTTATAAAATATTCTGGAATGATATAAAAACACATATAATTAATTCACATAACTATTCATTTAACAACAAAAACTTAACTACGCTAATAAAACAAGGAATTATATCACTTATTCCAAAACCTGGAAAAACGTAGAATCCTTATCAAACTGGCGCCCGATTAGTTTACTAAACAATGATTATAAAATTGCAACTAAACGTATAGCAAACAGAATAAAAAAAATATTACCATCAATCATTTCAAAATCAAAATCTGGTTTCATAAAAGGACGTTACATTGGTGAAAACGTTCATCATATCCAAGAATGCATAAACTATTTCAACAATTCAAACAATCCTGTTCTAATATTCTTTGCAGACTTTGAAAAGACATTCGATTCGCTTGATCATTCATTTATGTTCTCTTGCTTAGAAAATATGAACTTTGGTGAAAGTCTCATTCAATGGGTCAAACTATTCTATACCGATATTAACAGTTTAATCATAAACAATGGCTTCTTTTCAAACAGTTTTAACATCGAACGAGGGGTTCGACAAGAATGTCCACTCTCATCATCGCTATTTATTTTTTGCATCGAGTATCTATCACATCACATCCAATCAAATAAACACATAAAAGGCATATCACTAGAACCTGATGAAGATATACAACAGTCCCTGTTTTCTGACGATGCAACTTATTTTTTAAACGACAATTACGATTCTTTCCATAACCTAATAGAGTCACTAACCCTTTACGGAATGACATAGTCTTAAACTTAACAAAAGTAAATGTACTGTGCTACGAGTAGGTAAATTAAAACAAAGTAATGTCATATATAAAAAAGAAATGAAATTTAATTGGACATCCGATGAAGCCACAACGTTAGGAATTACTTTCACAAATAATGAAAAGGATACAGTTCTCAAAAACATACTACCTAAATTACAGAATTTTAAAATTGCTTAAAATCATGGCATCACCGTAAACTTACACTAATCGGAAAAAAACACAGTATTAAAATCGTTTGCACTTCCTAAATTAATTTATGTATTAACAGTTCTCCCAAATCCACCAAATGATGTTATTAACGATATACAATCAGCAATATTTAATTTCATATGGGACGGTAAGCCTGATAAAATAAAACGAACTCAGTTAATTCAATCTGTAGAAATGGAGGTATCCAATTAACGAACATTTACTCATTATTGAATGCAATAAAATGCAGCTGGGTTAAAAGATACCTAGATAATACCAAAACGAGTAAATGGAAATCATTCTACCAGAAAATCCTAAATAAATATGGTGACTCCTTACTCTTTGAATGTAATATCAGCAATACTATCTTACATGAAATTGCAAACGAAAAAATATTTCTGTCTGATGTTCTATCAGCATGGAGTGATGTCAATCATAACCTAGAAACCCAAACCAGCAGCAAAACTATTTTATGGAACAATAAAGACATAACTTCAAACAATAAGACGTTTTTCTATAAAGATTGGTTTGAACGAAGCATTAAATATGTCGACCAATTATATGACTACAGAATTAAGGATTTCTACTCTTTTGATGATATATGCTACATATACGGAATACCTTCAAATAATTTTCTGAAGTACTACACACTAATCAAAAGCATACCCATACATATTAAATCTGAAATCAATACAAATAATACACCATGTACTCAAACAACATTCGTAGAAAACATACTTGGAAGAAAAAACAAAACAAATAAAATATTTTACACACTACAAATTAAAAATCCTACAGAAAACTCCAAAATCCAAAATAAATGGCAAGTCCTTTTCGGAGAACATGAACTTAATTGGAAACACATATTTACCATGTCATATAAAGCAACTATTGAAAGCACACTGAGAAATAAATACATCCATAGAATTATAGCTACAAATAAATATCTCTTTAAATGCAAATTATCTAACTCAAATCTGTGTGACTTCTGCGGTGAAAACATCGAAACTATAGAACATGTTTTTTGGGAGTGCAAACACATCCATCCTATTTGGAATCAATTAGTATCTTTTCTTGAACAACAGCAACTAAACGTTAAACTATCTTTCTTAAATGTAAGTTTCGGAATTTACTCATTGAAATCAATTGACTGTAATAATATTGTGAATTTTATTCTTATATTGATGAAATATTTTATCTTTAACATGGAGTACAAAAAACAAGTACCAAATTTTAATTGTTTTGTCCATAGTCTTAAACTTAAAATCCAGATTGAGAAAGAAACAGCCCTCAGTAATGACACATTACAAATCTTTGAAAAAAAATGGAATCGGATTGAATTCTCATAATGTTTGTCCACTTATATACATTTCACTCTAATGTTAGTTTATCTTTCTTAAATATTTTTGTTTATATTTTTTTCAATCTTATTATTATCAAATAATTTTAAGAATATGCAATACTAAAACAATTTTGGCACTTTCGATTTACATTCAAACAGAATTTGTTTGAACTAGTCACAGGTACGTTATTTAAGAATTAAAAAAACACAATTATATCTTCATTCAAAATATCATATGTGTCACTATGGTAAAGAAAGTAAAAGTAATATTAAAATGCATTAAATTAAAAAAATGAGTAAAACAAGTTTTTTTAGCAAATATGTTTTAAATAATATTTTTTTTTATCAAGTTGAAGTAAAATTCGAACAATCTTTTCGTACACAATGCAAAAATTGAATACCTGCTCGTTTCGCCTAAACAGCCGTATAAGTAGTTTATAAATGGTTTCCGAAAGGTTAGGTCCATAACCTTCAAATCTAAAGTATACCGTGTCGATTCCCATCAGGGCTTTTTTACGTCTTATAGAATAGCCGTGGACAGCCATTTCACAATTTTAACATGGATATGTCGCAAATTTAGCAAAACCATAATACTTGACAGAAAATGCCATTTTTAACAGTAAAAATCGGATTTTTTTGGTTTAAAACTGTCAAAAATGGACATTTCACAATTCAAAATTACAATTTGATTTAATATTTTACATAAGCGAGAAAAAATATTGACAGGGGTAAGGAATTTCTATGGTTTTAGATAGCGTTTACCAGTCAGAATATATTTGATCTCAATGTAAGGGGTTATTTGTTGTAAAAAAAAGTGTCAATACAATGAAAATATGATTATAATGCATTATTGAAAGACATTTTTATATGATGCAAGTATTAAACATGCTTTATAATACAAATTCTGAACCAACTTAATATCACAATTTTAACAAATTCGCGACTTGTTTTTTTTCACAATTTTCAGAAGTTTGCGACTCATTGTTTTAACCATGTGATGGGGCAAGGGCCGCTTCACAAAATCAGGAAAAAAGCCCTGCCCATTGGGGGTGTTTTCTCTTTTTGTTTAAATATATGTGTTGTTTCGATCTAAGCTCATTATTTTGCGATGTTTATAACTATACATTTAAGTCATTTAAAGAATACAATATGCTAGAACAACGCTTTATCCTTGTGCTAAGTTAAAAAAATACAAACATACATATAGGAATACACATCTACATGTAAAAGGAACCCAATAAAAATAGTAGTCATACAACTAAATCGAAGTGATCTGTGACTTTTCCAACGACACTATCATTATTGTTAAGCACACATTGATTGTAATTCTATTAATTGACAATGCAAACAATTGAGTTATATATACAGTCAAATTACGTATAACCTGTATAACCCTTATTATATATCAGTATTTCTACATGAAGTTCACATTTTAAGAAATTTCTTCTTTGAAGCCATTTTCGATGTAATATTCACTTTTAACTCAGACCAGACTAAAACAAGAAGACTTTTTATAAACAAAACAATAATTGTCATAATTGTCGAATTGAATACAGTTTATTAGAAAGTTACTTTCCTTGCACGATCCCGCGCGCCATAACAGGACCTTTTTTGTGCAAGAGAACAGCTGGCCAAATGCATTGGGCAACGATTTCACCTTGTCTTACATAGAATGAAAACAACTGCTTGTCATATTTGCTTTCAGGATCTGCCCATAACAGCTCCATTGGTGGTTGTTGGACCTTCATCATCCAAATAATCTGTACTGCCTGTTTAGCAAATGTGTCAAGAGATTCACGGATAGTTTCATTTTCTAGGAACCTCTTTTCAACAAATTCCATTGGGCGCTGTACAAATATCTACAATTAAACAACAAATAAGCACATTATTATGTTTAATTAACACTTTATTTTCTTTCCATTTAAACGATTAATGAAAACGAATTCGAATTTCAATTGCATATCGGTTCATATAGTTTATTTCACTTACATCTGCTATGTTCTTGCCTGAGACTGAAGCTAGTAATCTCAACAAGTCGTTGATGGGACCTTCAACTTTGTCCTTTACTGAAGACTCAATACCGACTGTGAGACGAGATGCCTAAGGAGATAGACGTACGTTTGATAATAGATATTCCGTCCTTATATTTTTGGTACTGCTGTTTTGCTCTTATCAGCTCTAAGACTGGCAAAATACATTAACGAAATCATGTACATCAATTGAAACAAAACATATTAGTATATCAAAGGGCTAAACTGTATTTTTTCATCATAGATCTACTTATAACAAAATATTATTGGTTTAAAACCTATACTTTCATTTGTCATTTACGTATGTGTATGTTTTATGCATAACAATCAAATGCAATGAGAATATAAGAAAAAAATGTCACCTAGAACAATAAAACGCTCAAAATCCTACAGGCTCGATTACACTTATTGCAAATCGCATATGAGCCCGGTTATATACTGCCAACTTCAAAAAATTGCTCATTCGTTTCCTATACATTACATTTTTCAAGTTTTGTGCCCTTTTAAAGATAAATATGTCCTCTTCAAATTATTGCATAAAACATATACTGGCTCGCAGTTTCCAAGAAGGCTAAATTTGCCAAAATACAAGACCCGTCGGAAACACAGTTTAGGAAATGAGATTCCGACAAAGGCATCTTACTTTAATAAAGGCACCTACAAGTTCATCTTTTACTGTATTCAATTGCACCATCTACCTTTATTACATTTTAAGTAATTGTACGACTAAAATGGTACTTATTTAATCGCAAAACTCCCCTTCCCCTAAAAGATCTCCCAAGTTATCATCATTCTGAGCTTCTGCACTCAACCGCTAGAGTCAGTCCGTATAAATTCGGACAAACGGAGAAATTCGGACAATACTTCTTCCCAAGCACACTAAATCTAGCCCCAGGCCTTCGGCGCCTACAGCGCGTTTGATTATGAGTTGCAGTTCTCCTCATTGATATCTACACACCCATGAAGTTCCATGTTGAAATGTTGTAACGTATCTGAGATATAGCCTTAAAATTAAGATTAATTTTTGAGAGACAAGTTGCTATGGCTTTCTGAATACCAGTTTTTATCAAGTTTACAATCAATTTAGGCGAAACGTTTCACATGCCATACTTACATGGAGATATTCTTCGCCATTTCCTCCTCTTAACCGTATATTTGGTTTACTAATATCGTTAATTGCGTAACCCCGAATACGATCCGTCACTTGGAGTAAGCTTTCGGTGCAGAAACTATCCGCTGTCTGTAAAGTGATATATTTTTCATTGGTCGTTGTTACTTCATTGAAAATTATACATGTATTAAAATTGTGCTACCTCTATTAAAATACAAACAATAAAAAATTTGTGAAGCTGATCACTACATAAACACCGAATATCTGCTGTGTAAAGCCTAAGTTAAAACAGACTCAAATGTAACTGACATTGGCTAATTATTTTCTGATAACGTTCGCGACGACAAAGATGTCATTTAAAAGACCTATGCCACCTTAAAAATAATTGGAGCGAAACGACCAAACAATTGGCGCTTTTCGATCCACATGAAAATTCGTACAGCAACAAAACAAAGTGTCGTTTCGGTTATCATTTGGGACACAATACCTGTAAAAAACCTGGAAGCAGAACGACGTGACAATATTTAAACGTTTTAAATGGACATATTAAGCTATACCGTATATATACATAACGTTTACCTTAATGATTTCACGAAGAATGTTTATAACATCGTCTTCTGTTCTTGCCTTCTTTTCGAAACTCGAAAAAGCATCTGTCCACTGATTATCGTAAAGCGAGCCGAATAATTCTACCTAAAAAGGAAACGCTCAATATTTGTCAAATTGTAATTACACATTCAAACATATTAAGTGTGCATTTATCGTTTTTTATCCGCAATATACAGAGATAATGGAAATCATTTCTGATTTTAATATGATACCTCTTGAATTGTTAATTTTACTAAACAGATTGTACTATGCTGTGCTAAAATTCGGTTTGTTTAAAAATGTTTTATGAGAACAGAGACAATGGCATTTTTTGTTCATAGGAATAGAGTTTCACATAAGAATAAATGAAAAAACATGATTTTTACCAATTTTGTAGGTCGATATGGATCACTCAAATCAGCAATAGCTGGATTGTTTCTTGTAATTTGTTGACTTGTTACGGAACTAAGCCTGCAGTAATAAAAACTTCGTCATACATGCCAGTAAGCACCTATATTACTAAATAATGTAAACATGTGGATAATTGTTATCAAAAAGGGGGTGAAATTTATGATTAACTACAACCTCTTGTTTTTTTAAACCAAAATCATATTTAATAACTTACATATTTTTGTCTGCTTAAGGTTAAAGAGCACATTTTATACACACCTTTTGGACAGTTCTTCGACTTCTTCTTGCAGCCTTTTCTTCTCATCGTTCACTTTAACCACCTGTCGTAGTTTTTCCTCTCCAGACCTATTGAAAACAGAAGTAACAAAATAAATATAGAAAACAAATCAGAAATGTGAAATGTGTGATTCAAATCAAATATTAACTTACGACAATTTAAGGGCTTATTCGAAAAATTAAATACCGATTAAGTTAAGGAGTATCATAAGAAAGACTTAAACATAACTTTTTACAACATTATTTACATCGTTACAAATTAACAAATTGAAAAACGTGATTAAGATGTAGCGATGTACTGGTATGAAACCCAGGTAATTCTCGCGTGTATCGGTACTATACACTGAGCACGTTAAAGAACCAATGTATCTATTCGCAAAGAGCTAGGATATCGCACCCGGATTCCTTGTATCCCAATACTGTCTCTTCTGATTGCTTTCTCTCCAGCAAAACCAAAGGACCCCATTGGAAATAAGTGCTTGCACTTTCATGAGTTATCCTTGATCGCAAGGTCAAAATAAATACACATACAAATTACTTTAAGAACATTTATAAGTTTTGTTGTAGGAAAATAAGATTTTCTTAAAATATATTTCAATAAAAAAGCATATCACGTAATAACATAAAATTTTTGACAGGATTTCAAACTACCAGAACGAGAACACACTGTGCAATAACGATCCAAAATTAAATAAAACAGTCAACATAATAGCCTCAGTTGAACCACATCCATTAAATACATCTGAATAATTACAACGCGTCATGTATTTGTACCATATTTTACCGTACTGGTGATTTGAAATCTTGTCTTTACAGCAAATGTATTACTTCACAAGCCTATTACGACTTTGTGTTTTCATAGCTTAAACATTTCAGCCAAGATTCACGAATTGTCCTTCAAACGGTATTGCAGACAATTAAGCGGACACGACATGGAGGCTCAATCTTTGACCTTAAAGTACAATATCGACTTTGAGCTACCATAAGTGACTTGTTCATTATGGACATTATATAAATATCCTGAACATTTGAGGCAAGTGTAATTATAATCCATCAAAAGGTATAGGATACATTGAGTAGGCAATAAATGGATGCTCAAAACTGTGACCATAAAGTATAACTTTGACCTTGAGTTGGCATGACTGGGTCGCGACTTGTGAAAATCGTCCGAATGTCCTTAATATTTAAGAAGGGTTATTGGAAATCCCTCACAGGGTATAGCAGATATGCAGCGGACAGGAACGTGTAACCGACTTATCGCACTGATTGGACTGTCGGAATGAGTGACGCATGGATGAATGAACGACGGACATACCTTAAATCTTCAACGAGCTTTGCGGTGGAGGATTAAAACTCTTATCCAGTACTGAAGCTTCTGCTTCGTATTGGTTTTTAAAGCATTCAGGTCAATGTCAGGCCATTATCGAGCTTAACGAGATATTACAAGGGCTGTTTGTAAAACATGCATGCCCCCCATATGGGCTGTCAGTTGTAGTGGCAGCCATTGTGTGAATACGTTTTGTGTCACTGTGACCTTGGCCTTTTACCAAGTGACCTGAAAATCAATAGGGGTAACCTGCCAGTCATGATCAATGTACCTATGAAGTTTCATGATCCTATGCCTAATTATTCTAGAGTTATCATCAGTAAACCATTTTACTGTTTCGAGTCACTGTGACCTTGACCTTTTACCTAGTGACCTGAATTTTAATAGAGGTCATCTGCCAGTAATGATCAATGTACCTATGAAGTTTCATGATCCTATGCGTAAGCGTTCCTGAGTTATCATCCTGAAATCATTTTACTGTTTCGAGTCACTGTGACCTTGACCTTTGAGCTAGTGACCTGAAAATCAATAGGGGTCATCTGCTTGTCATGATCAATGCAACTATGAAGTTTCATGATGCAAGGCCTAAGCATTCTTGAGTTACAATCCGAAAACCATTTTACTATTTCGAGTGTGTGTGACCTTGACCTTTGACCTTGTGACCTGAAAATCAATAGGGGTCATCTGCCAGACATGATAAATGTACCTATGAAGTTTCATGATCCTAGGCCTAAGCGTTCTTGAGTTATCATCCGGAAACCGTCTGGTGGACGGACCGACGGGACGACGGACGGACCGACGGACGGACCGACATGTGCAAAACAATATACCCCCTCTTCTTCGAAGGGGGGCATACAAACTTTAAAAAAACTTATCCAATTCGATGTACCTGTTTTCCATATGTGTTAGTTGCTGCTTTAGGTTTTGGTTTTCTTCGATAAGACGTTCGTTTTCTGTTTGCAGTTCTTGAAATGCCATCTGCGGCAGCCTTACTCTGTTCAAAAATTAGGTCACTCATTTAGGTCGACAATGCAATAAATTCACATATGCTCTTGAAACAAAACAAAGGTGTAGATTAATTTAATTGCGATCTGTGCGAAATGTACGTTTGTTTTACTAAAAAAAAATATTCAGGCGTCAGCGAGAAAACTTCCTTATTTAGTGTTTTTTTTTAATTATAAAGGTTAGAATCTGTTGTTTACACATGTTACATTTGTCATTTTTGTACAACTCGAACTGTGGTTTCTTTGTCAACTGATTGGTAAAATTGTTAACTCGTTTTGTTATTTCAAAGGAGTAATTGTTATATTTTTAAACTCTTTAAAAGTTTACAAAGTACATAATTCCATAGGTAACCATGACCAATAAGGAACTTGGTAAAACCAACCAACACATAAATTGTCAATTTCAAAAAAATAATAGTCTCGCGAATGTTATGGCTTGTAATCGTTGAGAAAGCAAAATAAAAAGACGCAATTTACAAACCTAGTTTGTGTCTGTTGGCCTGGCTGCGCTCGGTCTCTTTCTTGAGAAAGCGGGTCGCTTATTTTTGTCATATCATCTCGATGTTTCTTAAAGCAGACGTTTCAAACCAATATATTTGCAATTATAGAAACTGATTTTATTTTTGATAGCATATGGCAAAATAATATCAATTTCAATAAATATTAAACTGAACAAGTATTGTCTATAGAAACAAGCGATTGCCATGTTTCAGGCGTGTGACCCTTGGGCCTATACAATACCAGACAACTCTTACAACTTAACACTTAACATATTCATGATTAAAGCTAGGGTTACCTACAAAGTATTTTAGTTAAAACCAACTGTTAGGCTAGACAAAATATCAAACTAAGCTATGAGTTGATAATAATGTAATGCATACATTAATTTAAAAAAATGACCCAACTAAATATTTGGAACAGAAGAAAAATAAAATATATTTTTTTATGAATACTTCCAAACTAGGCGGGCATGTAGTCGCCTTTTGCCGGTCAGGATAATTCAAAATTTGATGTAATAGAACATAGGGCGTGAAAAACGAATATCCCCGATCATTTTACCAATCGTATTAGACGTAAATTCGTTCGTTTTGCGTCAGGCAGGAGTTTCGACTCCGCTCAAATTCTGCATAATTTTATAAGTAAGGATTCACATTTTGATGAAACGGTATATCCAGCATAACATACGTGTTTAAATGTACATATTTTGGTTCTTGTTTTTTATTTCCAAGTGGATATTTGCTAACGATGTTTTCTTTACCGCACTCATCTTCGAGAATAGATAAACATTGATTGTATTTATCAGATATTATTTGTTTTCGATAAGAAATAAAACATTAAACAGTACAAAACTACACTTCAAGTTTTTAGCTTTTAATCATAGCAATGACTATCATACAAGATGCTTATCATCCATCATTTCGTTGTAAAATTATTTTTCATTTCAGGGACATTAAATTATTGCATGATCATTCTTCAAACAACAACAATGACAGCATCAATAACCACAGCAACCAAAACAAAATTCGAAATCTTTCATACAACAGCCGATCTCCATGTTCCGAATAAGGTCGATATCATCCGATTACACCACACAAAAAGGCCTCTATCTGCCAGCAGTTGATATGTCGCGCGGGATTTATAATGTATGCACTATCTTAATCAGGTTTAAAAGAGGAATTCTATAATTTGGCATGTCCATGTTGAAAGGTCGTTATGTTCCGATGATTTCCCGATTTTTTTTTTCGCTGTTACAGGATCGTCAAATATGATGAAAGTTAAAACACGGCATGCTTACATGCAAGACAACTATATGTCAACTAATCGTTGCAATAATGTCAATGCCGTTGATTAAATATAGGATATGATCAAAATGATTTTTCGTTTGACAGAATGATCTCAGGAAATAATATTTCGGCTGAAATCGGAAAAAGAACAGGCAAATTGTTTACGGATAAATTTGCTTATATAAACTTTATATGTACTACCTCTACAAGATAGACATGCGCTTAGTTTCAAGTCGATTTGCTTCACTGATTTTTAAGGAAGGTTTTCTCCTTTTGTTACAAATCATAATTTTGCATTTCTTTTTAATATTTCTGGAACTGATCAACAAATGTGACATTTTGGACCGGGCCAATGTTTATATTGTCAGGTCGATCAGTCTGTTATTTGTTTAGGCAATAATTGTGCTGTTATTGTTAATTGGTCTATTTTCCTTTCTCATGCTTACACTAAACTCATTCATTAATAAAATGCACGCTCAGGGAGCATATGTTTCATTAACCTCGTTTGTAGCAGTGTAAATAACAAGTATTACTTACCTCCTTAACTGCGTTTAAATGATCTTGTGCATGTTTAATTTCAGATTTTAGGTTAGAAACTCTTCCAGTGGACAACTTCTCGAGAAATGCGTCAATAGCATCTAAGTGTTCTTTGATGTCATATTTCCTGATTGAATGAAAAACAATATATACCAACAATAATTTGACAAAACTTCAGTAAGTATGTAGATCTAGTATTTATAAATCAATATTGCATTGTTTCACCACTGGTACGTGCAATATATAAATACCTTTGGTCCCTAATTATTGAAATTATCGGTTTTAGTATTCTTCGTACGCTTATTGACACAGCGGCATGGCATGCATAGCGTAAATGGTAATATTTGAAATAATGTTGAAATGCGCTGATACGTTCTAAGCTACCGTAAAACACCTAGTAGACATTTCCAGCTTTTGCCGTGGTTCATACAAATCCGATGCAACCGTATTTTTAGGGATTGTGTCAACATTTTAAATAAAAGACGCTTCAATAGTATTCTGCTTTTGATCGAAGCTTAGTGAAAGAGTTATAACATATATTGCAGTAATATATATTTTAGTCGATTAACTACGTTGTTGTTAAGGCATTAGGCCTACAATGAAATTTCAATGGCATTCAAGTTTAAGTTATTTGATATAAGAATTATCATCTGCATCAAACGTGCAATATTGTATTATTTATTTATGTATTTAATCGCTGAATATTTTCTTACTCGATTTTGTACTGTTTTATGATACAAGTTCGTGTTAACTTCAAAAGCCAAATTGTTGCATGTCATACTGAATTAGTTATTAATTCAATCCTGGAACGTTTACAAATACATAAAATATGTATGAATTTCGTTAAATGTTCAGTTGTTAAACATATGTTTGCTATTAGTTTGGTATACTTTTTCCGATGCGGTTGAAATAATGAAATACAATTTAATAAGTTAGAGGCAGTTTGGTTTTAAGTCTAGCCCTTTTTCAAGAATGCCGTTCACGCGTTCACCTTAACAAGGTCACTGGTGTCAACATTAACCTTTTACCTCTAATCGAGAGTTTGACCTTTCAGATAAAGATATAGGTAAGCGCAACAAGCCAGTTCTGATCAGCTGTGAGAAGTGATTAAACAAGTAAGAGTTGAGCGACATAGTAATATTATTTTATGCACAAATGTGATATTTTACCTCTAATTCTGACATTGAACACATGTCCACTGTTAAATTGATTAATGCATACACACAGAGCATATATTTACTACGCAGTTAAACTTGCGCGAGTAAAATAAACGACGTTAAATATTAATTTATATATTATGTATTGTTAATTAAAAACTTAACATTAACTAACGACAACTTAACAGTACATTTAATTTGAGTGTGTGGTGCTTGTCCTATATCCATATTTTTACTGTTTATTTTCTTTCCTTATTTAAAAATTATACCTATTTATTCAGGTTACTGTATCAACAGGCATGGTATTGGGGTGCCACTTAAAATCTGCGGAGGGTCAAGGAAACCACATGTTCCATTGCACGTTCCGTCGTGTTATACGCATCACTAGCAAAGAAGCTGCGTGGATATATGGAGTTTAATTTATATAAAAAAAAGAATTCTAAGCTTTTTTGTTTTATTCAATCATGAACGAACACATTAGACGTCTGTATGACATGAAACTCGGTCGTATCAAGAAGCAAAGAATATTGAATGTATATAATTTTAGTTACACATTCATTTTCTTGCGCCGTGTAATGAGACAAACAGCGTGAGACAACCCCAAGTTTATATATTGTATATTATATTTAAAATTCAGCTTTGGATTCGGTAAAATATAATGTATAATAGATACAATAATTTATTTAAATCTAGAACTATTTCACACGGATATTCAGTTTGCATTTAAATATTTTTTTAAAGTGTGCACAATACTCGTTGCTTTTTATTTTGACCTCTTCATAACAACTGGGGATATCTAGATAAAACAGATCTTCGTCGTCAGCCCTGTCGAATACAAAAAGTCTACTAAGTTATACTAAACACAGTGGGTTTAACGCTTGCGCGATCTTAAAAAAAGTTTAACAATGTTTACGTTTTGTTGTTATAAAATAACTAAATCAATGTTTATACATCATATGAACAACTTACTTGAATTGCCGAACATCTTAAATTCATCTATATAGTTTCGCTTTCGATTTTAAAGGCTTTCCACTTGTTCTAAAAATACCGCAACTCATTATTGATCAATCCAGCAAGATACTAAGTATATTGACATAGCAAAAGCGCTCACAGTACTTAACTATTTTTATTTAAATCCTCATCGATATCGGATATTCATTAAACCACAAGAAATAAAACATGAAACTGATGATTTCTGATAATGCATTTTCAAAGCGGTAGTCGTTTTTTCCTGAAGTACACTCGTTAATACGGTACAATATGTATTAAGGGTACATATTGTTGTTTTTTCAGCCTATCTTTTATGAAACATTTATGACAGTATTTCAATATTAATACTTGTAAAATATCCTATTTTGAGTGATAAGAACTTATCAAATATATATATAATGGTATGTTTGTCATTAATCATATTCATATTCCCAGATACTTAAACATGTGTAGAATACGAATTCTTAATAAAATCGATGTTATGCATATCTTTATCGCATTGAACTGCATTATAAGTAGTATTCGTCATTATTATAATGCATTACAAGTTACTTCCATATCATAGGGAATACGCAATATACAAAAAATACAACACATATAATTTGATTTACCAATCATATCTAAATCTTTATCATTGAATTATCATAGACATGTTTAAATTAAATCAATATCAAATAATCCATCTCCTGGTTTAAACTTTGTATAATACCACCGACCAACGTCGATTTCGTCATTCAAGATTTCTAAACTGTTGCTGTTTAAAGATCAAGAAATGTTAAGCGATTGTGAATGGCTCTCATATGTCCTTTAATATTGAATGACTGAGAATTTAAACAGATCGTCGATAAATATTTGATATGGTTTAATCTATTGGATACTGTATATAAACGGTATTCAGCTTTAAAGATCCAGTCAAAACTGCATAAAGGGGAGAAAATGAGTTTGCAAATAATACAAAACTTGTTAATTATTAGGTTTTTATCTTACTAATGCTATACGTTCAAATCAGAATTATAATTTGACAAATCCTTTTGTAAGATAACTGATCACCGAAAAAGTATTATGTACTCAAACTTGTATCCTGTTCCGATGAAAATCGATATTTTAATTCAGAAACCTTAATCAAAACATTGCGTTGTAGATTTCTTAAATAATGTAGAATGTACTGGAATATTGCGATGTTTTAAATGTAGTGCTTTTTTTCAAACAATTGACGGATTGAGAAAAGTGCCAGTGATTTGAAATTATGTTGAATCTTATTATTGCGATGTATTGTGTTTTTTTTTTACTTTTCATTGAAAATTGACGTACAATTTCAATGGTAATTTCTTTGAGGAATAGGTCGTTATTTTGTTAGTTGATCAAAGAATGTGTATGCACAAGTTTACATCTCACCTGGACGGTGATCACTCCGCCCACTTAATCACGTGGCTTAGCGGTTAGAAAACCTAGACAAGCTAACACCAAAGTGGCCTCTCTGCCTTCAGATAATGCGATGTTCAGGATGATTTAAATGGACACTGGTCAAAATGGTCTGTGTCATTCATTTATTATTAAAATGCAAAATAAAATTAGTTTATAAACAACAGTAACTATCTATAACGGGTATTTCGGTATATTTAAAACGCTCGCGAACGCTTGCGCGCTTACATAAATATAACCTGTTACTACGTGTAAACTGGTTTTAGTAATAAATTAATACTTCTACTCTTTACCCATGTTAAACGAAAGTATACATGTAATATGACTTACCCAGGGGGGCACGCGTATACGGGAGCTTACTGCGTTTAAGTGAGAAAGTTGTAGCAAAACTTCAAAGATGGCGTCGTTTGTTGGATTTTCTTAAAGGAAGGGAGGATATTTTCACCCGGTAAGCCCCCTTGTATTTATAATTATTTTAAATGAATACGCCGTTTCGGCTCTCCGGTGTGTGTGCTTTCCTCGGTTTTTTGTTTCAAGATCGCAGACGTCGGGATAAAAGGGTTATTGAAGGAAAACCGTCCACAAATCTGTTGTCTACTCACGGGACGTTCGGGAAATTGGATGTTCAAATATCATTTTCTCTTATAATACACAGTATTGACACACGTGAACAGTAAAATATAAATAAAATCATGATTATTTCATTTTACCGATGCCGTTTTATCACTGATAATTAATTTATTGGCAAACATTATTGGTTTAACCCCCTTATTTGGAACTGACTTCCTTTTAAGCACATTTTGGGACCTGACTTCCAAATGACAAACAGCTCTTTCATATGTTAAAGAGCTTGACATGATATACCTACCCATCTTAAATAAAGTGTATATGTGTACTTCAATATTATAGTTTTATAGCATGTCACGTGGTGCAATATGAGTGTTTTCTTAATCACGTTACTTACTGTAGAATAATAATAATGCTGTTCGAAAAACCTGCCGACCAATTGAATCAATTCACCTATTTTCAAGAAGATGGGTTGTGTGGTGGCTAATGTACGAGATAATAGAACGTTTATCTTTCAGTAATATTATAATTAATTCCATGTATTTTATGACGTGTCGAACTTATTCTGCTAAGAACTTTTTTAAACCATTCGTTTACTGTCTTTTCAGATGATGTAGGTTAAAAGGCGAAAATAAGTGCATCTTTCGTTACAGTATGTGTAATCAGGAACTTTACATCAGGGGAGGATTGAGATATCATGCCCCATTCATGGACCACATGAGTTTAAATGTAGAATATGCAAGAAAGAATCCTTCAACAGAGCCGGACTAAAACAGCAAATAAAAAACACGAACATAACAAAACATGTACAGCTGATGTTTGTAGTGTTTTTGTTTTATTTATAAAGTCTACATAGACACGTCTGACATATAATTGCTATGAGTGCTACTTACTTACACGTTTTATTCCGTATATGTCATGATGCTAGTTTCTCACTTTGTTATGAAAATAAACCATTATCTGTGTTACGTCATTTCTTCCTACGATGTCTCTGCATAAATTTTCAATTGTATTCAGCACTTACATACATAATAAAAAAAAGATTTGGGTCGGATTTAATTCGTTATGCATTTGACATTTTAACATTACTAACGATTAGAAGGCAATGTTGGGAACAAACGAAATAATCTTTCTAAGTGAATCAATACTTTATTCCCTCAATACAACAGTCATAAATAATATGTATTCACATAGGTATAAAAGAGAAAAAAACATACACGTATAAAAATTGTATTGATCACTTCTACTGAAATCATATCGTGCATTGCATTTGCACAAATCTTTCTATCCACTACAAATTCACTTTTGTGCGGTTATAATATAGTGACCAACTCAGAACTGGTTTAAAAGAAGGTCGTCCAAAATGTGTCAAATCAAAGTCACATACATGTATCAGTATCGTTATGGTAAAACGCGTCAAATGTCATTGTATAAGATAAACAATTCATATTTAAGTATCATAAAAAAAAAACATCCACCGATATGCATCTTCTAAGCAGATGTCAGGTATTCCAAATTACTTCATGTATTCCGAATCGCAACAATGGCAGTATTTGGTTACATCAACCTTATACTAGTATCAAATCGGCTTTACCCTGTTCTGTTTTTCATTACACTTTTATTGCACGTATATGTGATTGTTTGGCAAGGTACTTCGACGTAATCTTTTTTGTTTGATTGGTGGGTTTTCATGTACCTATCGCATTCTAGAGCGGTACACACTTCGTTACGCCGTCTTTTTTAATCTTAGCATCCTCAACATATATAACTGGCGTCTAGATATCTGGAAATAGTAAGCATAGTATTCCGTTGGATGCATATTCAAACATAAGTATGTCCATATGTGTTAAAATAAACAGGTAAGAATTACACTGTGTTTATAATACCGTCGAATGTCCTATATTGTACACACTAAATGTTAGCGTTAAATACGCGATAAAACATATAATAATACAAATTAATAATAAAACAATTAATAGAAAAAAGAAAACTCTTGATTTCTTCAAGTGAAAATGTTTTCCAAGACATTCGCATCAATGTGGAATTCATTCACGAAAGTTATTTCGCCTAAAACCTTGTAACATAGGAAAGAGCTGTTAATCAATTGGAAGTCAGGTCCCAAAATGTGCTTAAAAGGAAGTTTAGTTCCAAAAATGGGGGTTAACCCGTTATAATTCGGGATTTAATGAATTAATAGACATAACAACGCGTCAAAATAATAAAATATTCGTGATTTATGTTATATTTTACTGTACACATGCACAAATAATGTTTATTATGAGAGAAAATGATATTCGAACATCCAACATCTCGAAGGTCAAGAAATTAAACAACAAATTTGTCGACGGTTTTGCTTCAATAACTTTTTTATTCCGACGTCTATGGTTTTTGAAACAAAAAACCGAGGGGAGCAAAAACACCGTAGAGCCGAAAGGGCTTATTCATTTAAAAGAAATATAAATATAGACTGGCTTACCGGGTAAAAATATCCGCTACTCCTTCACGAAAAACACTTAAACGACGCCATCTTTGAAGTTTTGCAACAACTTTCTCACTTAAACGCGGTAGGCTCCCTATACGCGTGCCCCCCTGTTACCGCTAAACACGAAATAGCGCTTTATATCTCGATTTCGGTTAAGTTTTACTCGCTTTCTAACGCCAAAATCCCCCATGTCATTTCATATAGAAGTGATGTTAATACTATCAAACATCATCGTCGGATACCCACGACTAATTCATTCCGTTTCTCTCCAGCATTAGCCGTGGGGCAATATAAGCAATACACGCCGTTTTGACCTTCACTGTAACCTTTCCGTAACCAATGAAATAGCACTTTACAAAAAGAATACTCTTTGGAGGTGTCAATGCTTTGTCTTGATAATGGCGGCCGCCATAAAAAAATAAATAAGTGTTTTGTTGCAGCATTATAAAAGAGAAAACATACAGAAATCCTTCATCAAAGACATCGCGCCAATGTAAGAGACTAGAGATACTTTTACTCTGAAAGTCGTTTAAATTCTCAATTTTAAAGTATTCGCATGCACGACGAAATTCCATTTCTACGGACGACGCCATTTTGACAACAAGCCCGAAGTCTCTGTAGTACGAGTTGTATCATTGGTAGAAAATATCCTCATGAAACCGGGATCCAATGAAATTACTGGATTTGACACATCCTAAAACGGTGAAAAGAGTTCGTAATATCCCACGGTCGATAAATGGAAAGTAGCGGAATGGGTCGAACGTGGGTATCCGACGATGTCAAACATTGCAGTTGGGGCATTTATTAGTCATTATCATTGAAAATGTAAAACAACAAATGAGTTTGGTTATTTACTGATATAAAGTACCGTTATATGAAGGGTATTTCGGTAAGGTTGCTTAATAAAGCCACCAGTATCAGACGCTAGCGCAAGAAACCGACTCCCCCATAGTTACCTCTTGTATTGGTGATATCAGTACAACGTGTTTTTTGCCAAATTGGGAAAAGTACCGGTACCAGCCCGATTTGGAAAAATGTGTGCGAAAGCCCTGAAATTGGGAAAATTTGCGTCGTAAAGTCTTCATATTTGGAAATTGGTGTATTTGATGTTTGCTCCCAATAACCTACAAATTGATCACTAAGTATTGTCATGTCAATATAATATCTACTTGCATGTAGATTCAAGTTTAAGGGCTGCATAAGAAAACTAGTTTAATTTTGCATTTTATTCATAAAAACAACCAATCTGCAATTGGGAATGTTTTTGACAGCAAATGGGAAATGTATAGTATTTTTTAAGGTCATCAAAACCACGTTTTTCAATCCAGTTTCGTTTGGTACGATTAACCTGATAACTGCCGCATCCGCGCCGAGAAAGAGTTGGATAATAATATGATAGAAGTTTCAGTTCTTCACCTATATTCATTCACAAATGGACACATAATGTGAGAATCATGTTAACTGCAATACTGTTTAACGGAGCTTATATAGAAAAGAAATTAAATAACAATGCTTGAATTATACGTGTCGCGAAAGAGAATGTTTATGAATTATTTAAATAGTCCACTATGTGCTGCGTCTTTATCACGTTGTATTTGTGGCCAGCACAGGTCATTCAAAATCTAAGCCTTAAATAGATAAGGGGTAATAAAACTACTGCTGATCAACAAGTATATGGATACCGAGAGTCCAATACACTATCACGCGTCTGTATGGCAAGCGGTTCGACGCATAATCCCAAGAAACTAGGTTTCTCATGAGAACCTAGGTTTTCAAATGAGAAACTAGGTTCTTGTGAAAACCTAGGATACCAAACGAGAACTTAAGTTCTCAGAATGAGAACCTAGGTTCTCATGAGAACCTAGGTTCTCATGAGAACCTAAGTTCTATGTGTCTATGAGAACCTAGGTTCTCATGAAAAGCCTAGTTTCTCATGAGAACCTAGGTTCTCAAGCGTAAACCAAGGTTTTCAAATGATAACCTAGGTTCTCATGAAAACCTAGGTTCTCATGAGAAACCTGGTTTCTTGGGATTTCATAAACCTTGGTTTTCATGAGAACCTCTAGGTTCTCGTGAGAAACCTGGTCTCTTGGGATTTCATAAACCTAGGTTATCATGAGAACCTAGGTTCTCATGAGAACCTAGGTTCTCATGAGAAACCTAGTTTCTTGGGATTATGCGTCGAACCGCTTGCCATAATTAACCTCCAGTTGTCTCCCATTGCTTGGTACACGCTGGCGGCATATGTGTAAAATGAATAGAAATAGGCGTGAAACCGTGAATGTTTCTCCCCAAGAGCATTTTCTGAACAATCTTCAGACAATGCTCAGTAATATTCTACGAAAATTATCTGTTGAATATTTGTGACAACAGGCATTAGCCGTCGTTGACCGCCTCTTGTTCATATTTCCGTGCATGGGTGTTCTTGAGGAATGAAATTAGTAAAGTAATCGGTCGACAATGGTCTGAACACGTTAATAAAAAATTGAACTGTTTATGAAATACATCTTTAATTGTAAATATTATTTTGAGACTAAAAATTCAGATCAATCGTTACATAATACATTGTTACAGAATTAAATGAGTTTCAAATATTCAGTTCCCTTGGTCGGGCCTCAAACGACTGTACGGTACAGTTTTCTATTTTAAGTATGTCTGTGACCTACATGTAGGAAGCAATCATTATGGTATAAAATACAACTTTTATCTCTATTGATTATGTGTAATAATGTATTATTCAATCGTTAGATATCGGCAACACTGCAAGAAAAACTTATGCGCTAAAGACTTTGCAAACATATTTCAATAACTTGAGATATCTGCAAAAATAAAGTTCTTTACGGCGTGTTTTCATTCTGTCCAGCCCGTGTGTAATCAAATGTGAACCCAATTGATCCTGCACCCTGAATAATATGTGTCCCGTATTCCAAACGAGCAAGTTTACGCCGTCCGACGCGTAATTCTGAAAACCTAGGTTCTCTGAAAAAATAGGTTCTCATGAGAACCTAGGTTCTCAGAGAACCTATCGTTCCCAAATGAAAACCACGGATATGGCAAGCAGTTCGACGCATAATACCAAGAAACTAGGTTTTTCATGAGAACCTAGGTTCTCATTCTGAGTTCTGAAACCTAGTTTCTTGGTATTATGCGTCGAACTGCTTGCCATATCCGTGGTTTTCATTTGGGAACCATAGGTTCTCTGACAACCTAGGTTTTCAGAGAACCTAGGTTCTCATGAGAACCTAGGTTCTCATTATGAGAACCAAGGTTCTCATAGAACCTAGGTTCTCTGAAAACCTAGGTTCTCTGAGAACCTAAGTTCTCCTGAGAACCTAGGTTTTCAGAGAACCTAGGTTTCAGAATTACGCGTCGGACGGCGTAAACTTGCTCGTTTGGAATACGGGACACATATTAATCAGGGCGCAGGATCAATTGGGTTCACATATGATTACACACGGGCTGGACAGAATGAAAACACGCCGTTAAGAACTTTATTATTGCAGATATCTCAAGTTATTGAAATATGTTTGCAAAGTCTTTAGCGCATAAGTTTTTCTTGCAGTGTTGCCGATATCTAACGATTGAATAATACATTATTACACATAATCAATAGAGATAAAAGTTGTATTTTATACCATAATGATTGCTTCCGACATGTAGGTCACAGACATACTTAAAATAGAAAACTGTACCGTACAGTCGTTTGAGGCCCGACCAAGGGAACTGAATATTTGAAACTCATTTAATGCTGTAACAATGTATTATGTAACGATTGATCTGAATTTTTAGTCTCAAAATAATATTTACAATTAAAGATGTATTTCATAAACAGTTCAATTTTTTATTAACGTGTTCAGACCAACGTCGACCGATTACTTTACTAATTTCATTCCTCAAAAACACCCATGCACGGAAACATGAACAAGAGGCGGTCACCGACGGCTAATGCCTGTTGTCAAAAATATTCAACAGATAAGTTTCGTAGAATATTACTGAGCATTGTCTGAACATTGTTCAGAAAATGCTCTTGGGGAGAAACATTCACGGTTTCACGCCTATTTCTATTCATTTTACACATATGCCGCCAGCGTGTACCAAGCAATGGGAGACAACTGGAGGTTAATTATGGCAAGCGGTTCGACGCATAATCCCAAGAAACTAGGTTTCTCATGAGAACCTAGGTTTATGAAATCCCAAAAGACCAGGTTTCTCATGAGAACCTAGAGGTTCTCATGAAAACCAAGGTTTATGAAATCCCAAGAAACCAGGTTTCTCATGAGAACCAAGGTTCTCATGAGAACCTAGGTTCTCATTTGAAAACCTTGGTTTACGCTTGAGAACCTAGGTTCTCATGAGAAACTATGCTTTTCATGAGAACCTAGGTTCTCATAGCAGTCTTCACGATAGTTCATTTTATCCACTAGCCATTCGGGCTACTGGAATGGTACAGACAAGTAGCCTAGCAGCAAAATTACTAGCCCAAAGTAAATTTGTTAAAATATACACCTTGTTAAAGGGTTTCATCTTTCAATAGCAGTTAATCTATTAAAAGTAAAATTGTATCCAGGGTATGTTAACTGTAAAGCCTATTGCAAAAACAATTACAACACAACATAACAAGTCAATGTAATTATGTCCTTTATTAATTATAAGTATTTAAAATGTGATAAACAACTTCTTCGTTCATCTAATCATCACTGCAATCCTGGAGATCCTCTTAGTCAGAAACCATATCCTGTAAAACAAGCAACCTGATAGTTATTTTCCAGAAGTTTTCTTGACAAGTGAAGGCATAGATGGCATACTTTTATCATACGTGTTGACTTTTTTCTTATGCTGTGTTTTTAAGCGTTGCTTATTAAACTCTGTCTTACAGAAGTAGCTTCTCCTTTATCACTGATTTTTTACCACTTTTCTTGAAATTCACGTTTCCGTGATTTTTCATAGACATTTGTTGACTTACGATCAGAAGTGGGCAGTTTCTTGCCAGGCTTCGCTCCAGCTACGTATTTAAGCATTATGCAGCCTTATGCGCGTAGGGACTTAACAACTTTGGAAATACACACACAAACAAGGTTACAAAGTAAAACGATGTTTATTCCGGAAATGCAATCCGCGTACGTCGATAAGTTTACTTCAGCAGAAAACACATCAGCATGAAGTGTGCCAATAGTAAAAAACCAGTCTAAATTGTTCACCACGTGGCCTGTGTTACGACTCGAAAATGACCGTTGAATGTATGGACCAATCGGAACGCGTTTAAATCTCGTATTTTAGGCGAAGTTGAACGAAGTTCTGTCGGAAATCTTCGCGAAGTACTCACAAAATAATGACTTTTATCACACTTAAAAATGAAACAATATTGATACACGGAATTTCTACTGGCCCGACGGGCGTACAATATGGCAATTTTAATAGGCCCGAGCTATAATTTACACGCCCAGGCCAACGGACGTGCGCTTATTTCGCAGACTGTGACATAGACACAAAGAACTTATGTTCTCATGAGAGAACTTAAGTTCTCGTTTGGTATCCTAGGTTTTCACAAGAACCTAGGTTCTCATTTGAAAACCTAGGTTCTCATGAGAACCTAGGTTCTCATTCTGAGAACCTAGGTTCTCACGAGAAACATAGTTTCTTGGGATTATGCGTCGAACCGCTTGCCATACAACCGCTTGCCATACGTCTGTTTCTTAACCTCGTTGATAGTACTCGCTAGTATAGCGGGTTTAAATTTGATATGTCTGGGAAACGTTCTTTTTTCTTTACACGTAGCGGAGATATCTCATGTATTCTCTATTGCACAAGTGAAAACAACGCAATAGTATACGGTTAAGTTTGTTTACATTCACAGTTCTCAATGTATTAAACGTTGAACATGAGTTCACCAATAACTACATGTTTACTATAGACAACGACGAAACGATTTATAATCGTTAAAACTGAATGTAAAAAAAGAACTAAATATAACAAAAAATCTTTTAAAAAGATATTTTGCGTAAATGCTGACTTTAAAATATTTGCGTTATCAAATAAATTAAATTGACAGCAAAAGTCTTAATGTTTTTCCACTTGCTAGTCGCATATTCACCTCATGTATTGTGTGTTATTATAATCAAGGCACACATTAATGTAAGTAGATAAAATTATACTACGGGAATCATACGTGTCCTAACACGGCTTATTTTGGGTTTATCTCTTCAACATCGAAATATATCGTCTGTTAATAGTTGATTTACACGCAGTTTTCTTTCAACACAGTTAAATCACACCTTCATAGCCGCGTCATGCGCAAATAGGTCTTATGGTGTTTCGGCCAGCTTAGCTCAAGCCGAACCTATGCATATGCGCAGTCTGGTCAGAGGCGATGCTGTCCGCTATAAAATCACTACAGGTGTTATGGTCTTAGTATGTGTCTCCTGACCAGAATGAGAGATGCGCAGGCTGTGTGGGCTATATATATGATGGGCGCATATGGAATAAGACCCATTTCCGCATGGCGCGTATCTTTCAAAATCTCTTTGAATACAAATTTGAACTCAAAATAGCAAATATAGAAAACTTGTTAATGTGGTTAGCGTATCAATGCTTTCAGGAACGATTTTCAGACGTGCTGACCAAGTAGGACAAACATTTGTGGTAAAATAATTAAATAATTTTCGTCTTATCCTGACAATATAGTATTACAGTAGTGCTTGTTTTATCATCTTAAAAGCAAAAGTGTGTTCATCAATAGTAAATTATATCTTCCCCTGACGATATAGTAACTGAGTACAGACCCTGAATTTCTGCGATATGGATTTTAACGCGAAATTTAAACTGGGCCACAACTTGTGTCTATGTGTCGTTTGAACATGCAGAGAGTAGTCCGGAATTCCGTACACTCAACAGTGCTACATCCTTTACGCTGTGCACAGACATAGGTATGTAGCCAAAGTTAAGGGGATTTCTCTCGAACCCGCCAATGAATTATTCGAATGTATTCATTCGTGTCTGCTTGCGTTATGTAGAAGTCAATTAAGGTGAAAAGCTGGGTAAAACAGCTTCACCGAAAAAGCCTGTAAGTGTTCCATACCGTAACTGATGTTAAGGTCAGAGACCCGTTGACACCGTGTGAATTGCTAGGGTAACAAGTAATTCATCAACAACACATTACGGGTCAAAAGAGCTGTCTTTATAACTACCTAATGTGCGTAAAAAGTATTGCTCGCAGATTTATTTTTTATTTATTTTCATAAATGATCTTATAGTATATTTTGAATGTGTATATGGTGTTAAAAGTAAAGTTTTGTACAGGGAATTTCTATCATGAAATCATATTCTTAGAATGATAGGGATTCGATATTTCAACAATATTCATTTAATATGACGTTTATTGCAAATATTCTATTATATTTGGATTCAAAATACAATTTTCATCATAATTTCTATGCTTTCAGAAAGTCAAAAGGGGACATGTTGTTATTTTGTCTAAGTTATCTCTATAACATAAATATGAACGATGGTATGTATCGATACGCATTTATTAAAATATTAAAATAATATTGTTTTTACTTGTTTATGACACAAAGCGATTTATAAGGGGATTTTGTTCAGTCACACAAAGGGGGTGCCAACATTTCGTTTTATTTTCATAATTCATACTTTATAATGCTTATATGACAGTTTAAGTTTTTTTTAAATAAATTAGTGTACTTTAGGAAAGATTTCGGTAATTCTACACATTGTTTCCACTCGCATTTGTCAAGACCACGTTTCCGCTTTGGAAATTTTATAAATTCAATTCCGCAAACTTAACTTTCTGGATACTTACTGTCCGAGTTACATAAACCATTTCACACCGTTTTATCACATTTAAATTCCGTTTGTTTAGACAAGGTTAACGAAACTCGTTGAAAAAATTGAGAACTAAGCATACGGCAGGTCTTGAAAATGGCGAACCGGCGCGCTCGATTTATCGATCGTTTAATGGTCGATCGATATTGAGCTAGTGAGAAGTGGCGAGGTGTCAATCGCCTGCTTTCATCAACTTTTTTAAAATTAAAAGGAGGATTGCGATGGAAGCAAACAAAACCAGACGAAAATAAAACATTGTGATTTAAATCCATACAACACTTTTTGTGAGTAGAAAAAGAGCCGGTAGAGATTTGACTTGTTTAAATTATATTCAAGTTAGTGAAAAAAGTGTGTTCTTAAAAGAGTTGTTTGTTGCCCCGTTAAATGTCGCATCGCCGAAATATGTCACAGGCTACGAGATTTGTCGCAACGTTGACAATAAATGTCGCAAGGGGCGATAAATTTCGCAAATCCTACTTTAAGTTGCAAGTCGCAACTTAAACGATAAAAGTCGCAAAAACGTCAACTGCCGATATATGTCGCAACATTAACTACAAATGTCGCACACCTTTGTAAGTCATGTAAAAATGAAAAGTTGAAGTAAAAGGACTAAAACTTTAAGGTTGAATCTAGATAACCCGACGAGGTTCCACCAGAACGGCCAGTTGTTAGTTATTGTTGTCCGCAATGATCAGTTGTGGTCAGTAATGTCTATAAATGTCAGTTGCGTTTGTATCGTCCGAAAGTAGCCAGTTGTTGATTTCCCTGTGCTAAATGGACTGCTGTTATCAAGATCGGCCAAAGTTGTTAGATGTGATAAAACTGTAACATTATTACAGCAACACAAATTACGATAAAATTTTATTGAATATTGTTAGTTAGTGATGACTGTAGTACATGTATCATTATCTTAGTAAATGTATTACGATTTTGCAGCAGTTTGTACTGGTATACTGATGAACTGACTGAAGACTGATATGTTCTTTTTATTTATTTTTAATATCTCTGCCTTAAATTAATGCTTAACATATAGGCAGCGGTATTCTATGTCGCCGATTCAATGAGTAAATGCAGAGTATCAATCTTAGTCGGGTCAATATATGAAAAAATACCACTCTACCCTTAAAAAATTGCTACAAAAGGTATTTTAACTGATCCCGGTAGGGTAGAATGTCCTGTATTACATATTTAAAAAGTTTACCAAAATCGGACCCCCGGAAAAATGGCGTCCAAGATGGCTGCCAAAACCTATAAATGATCATAACTATGTGAGTACCCACTACAATTTCATTATTTTGGTGTCTAAACTTAGGATTTGGGTGACAAATAACACATAAAGATAATATATAATTTGTAAGTATATTACGTAGCAGAGAAATCCAACATGGCACTCTAATACCGCTAATACAATGACCGCAAGTGCATTACTATTGACTCAAACGTGTTATTATTTTTTTCGCAATTTTCTAATAAATAGATTTTTATGTTTTGTTTTAAATATTTATCAAAATTATAACCTTGTATTCCGTTATTAAACTCAAGCGTCATAAACAACACAATATAAAAACGTAACACAATATACAAACATATCAGACCTGCGTGTGCTAAACACTGCCTCATGCTTGTTTGTTTTTTAGGGTGGCATCAACAATGGCATTACATTTGACCCTTTCCGTGTTAATTTCAGCATTTCAAATCAGAGCATTAAATAAGTGTTTATTGTCTCTCTTTGTCATAAATGGTTAAATAATGAGGGCAAACACATCCAGGCAAGATCTGTGTATAATATGCTACAGATTGAGATTTCAACAGGCAACACCGAATTGGCAGGGAATGATGCATATTTTGCCTCAGGAAAGCCAGCACCCTGAGCAATCGTCAGTCAAATTCTTGCCTATAATCATTTATACTCTAGGTATAAGTCGTGCAATATGTCAACATTTGACTCTGTTTGTAGCCTTGCCATGAAGCACAACCTTCCCACCATGTTAACGTTTGACAAACCCTTGTATAGGAAAGCTGCCGAAATCATCATTGATGTGCCACAAAGCAGATGCCTAAAAGTATTGTTCTGATGGGGTATTTTCATACACTCATGAACTTGCTGTGGGCCATAGGATTCATCATTAAAGGAACCGGTCTAAACACACTTGAGACTGTCTTTGGTGAAATGCCATTTTGCACATGATGACAGGGAAAGCTGTTCAGACGGCTTTGCGGGGCCATTTTTCTATTGACAAGTACCTACAAAGCCAGATCATGTCAGGAAGATCCCGATATTCAGAGATTGCTTGATCAGGAAGAAAAGTTGTACTCTTCCATTCTTAGGGACGAGGCGACGCAGATGATTCATTTCTGACATTTGGATCCAATTCGAGACAGCTACATAGAAGAAGAAATATGAACTTGCCCAAACCACAAATACAAGCCAATTATTGCTTAATTATGACCTTATGGTAATCAAGGCAAGTATGTTGATCAAGGCGGGTTGTACTTGTTATTGGATGATGCATTTACAGACAGTATCCAATTGTTTTTCGGTCTTTGCTGCAGCTGGGTACTACAATTATCTGCGATCTGCTTATAACTATATTCGGCCAATGAGCAGCCTAGATGAAACGCATCCAGAATTTAATCGAACGTTCGTTAATTGTTTTCTCGTTGTTCGTAGGAGCAATCAGTGATGGGTTCGGCTAAGCAGTGACCTTGCCATTTAGAAAACATTGATGAGGTTTCTGAAGAACACAGGTTGTCTCAGTCGCGGCAGTGGGTACAACGAGGTAATGCATAAACGTTCGACCGTTTCTGAACCTTTAACATCCAAGTACAACAGTGCAATACAGGATTCCACAAAACTGGCCTATATTACAAATCTACA